>NW_007736782.1:5216-6343 GCF_000696425.1 Galeopterus variegatus
AGCCGGTATTTACGTTTTTCTTCTACCAGAATCTCAAATGCCTTAAATGTTCTTGAGGTTACGGAACAAAACAAAATGGGACACTGTATAAAATATGGCCCGGTAGGGGAGGGGAGGGAGAGCCCTAAGGCTTTATGCAGAGCCAGTTGAGCTGTGGTATTTATATTGTGATTTTGGCAGCTCCAACCCCCCACTCCCCCGTCACTTGCCCTGACTGCCCCCCTTCCTAATTCCAGCACACTCTTTGAACTACAGCTAAACAATAACTTCCTTTCAAAGCTGATCCCATTCTCTCTGGTTAGATTAAGGAATATAAATATTACATTTTTAAAAGAATGGGTAATGAATTAATTTCTGAAAATCTTTTATTTCCACTAGTAGGGTACCCTGAAAATCATTGAGAATATAATTAAAACTTTCCCTTTTGCCCAAACTTCTGTGTGAGAGGGGCAGAGAGAGAGAGAGAGATGTGTGTGTGTTTGGGGGTGGGGAGGAAGGTTGCGGGTTGAAACTACAGTTCAATAAAAAAGGTTACATTCCTAAAACTAGGTCTTTAAAAATATTTTGCAGCCTAAGCCTTTGGTCCCTCACAAGTCCCTGCAAGGGACGACCATCAGAAATGTGCAGGCTTGTTGTTTCTCAGGCCTTTGAACTGGGCGAAGAATGCGTCTCAAGATGGAAAAATGAATGGCTGGTGCTTTTAGCCTCCAGCTTGAAACTCGCTGGAGGAATGTTATTGTGTCTTCAAAGCCTGCTTTCCACCACGCTGTATTAGATGGGCTCTTGGAAAGCATCTTTGCATGATCAAATACACAACAAAAACTCATGCCACCCAATTCGATCTAATTCACTGGCTCCTTTTAGGTGGATTTTTAATTAATGTGCCTCTTCTCTAAGAACAGAACCCATTCCACTGTTCCCTCCCCACCCCTACTGATAGGATTTACTGCTACTCCTGAGATAAGGAACGGTCAGGCTTTGTGTGGGTGTATGGAAGGGGGAATATTATTTTTTAAAATAATGGCAGGAGTTATTTAGGAAGATCTCTTCCTCTGAAGAGTTCTGAATGGACTTCCGGTGTAAGTAACTAAAATTTCATTTGCAATATAAAATCAGTACATTTAAAT
>NW_007736782.1:7119-33359 GCF_000696425.1 Galeopterus variegatus
ATGGACTTCCGGTGTAAGTAACTAAAATTTCATTTGCAATATAAAATCAGTACATTTAAATAACCAAAGACAACACCTGAAGTATTTTATTAGCTGGGCTCTAGTGCACCTACCGCCCTGCCTTTCCTTCGGAAAGTTTACCCCTTCCTGCTCCAGTTACTGGTTTCCTGGCACTCTTTTCTACTGAAAATTGTGAGCTATTTGAAAGTAGGCTCACTATTCATTTCATTGCTCTATTATCTGAGTTGGTGCTAACAAAACACTTGCCAAGTTGAGAACATGTTTATCAACAGTTCAGGGAAGAATCATTGAATCAAGGGAGAGGATGGCTTTAGAAGAGTCCCAAATAGAAACAATAATGTGGATATATTTTGAGTACCTCAAACCATTTCATTTGTCAAGTATTTTAAAAATTAAATTCAGATTTAACAATATCAGATATAGTGAAGATAGTCAAACAGAATGACAGGAGTCCTTGCAATCTGGTATGACTTGGATATGAAAACTTGGGTAAAATTAATTACAGCTGCATCATTCCTATGTCTGAAATTCCAGTGTGTGTTAAAGTCTTGAATACTTCCTCTGTTCCCCCAAACCATTCTTTTGAATATTGACAGACACTTTGCTTTGTTTTGACAAGATTGATTTTTTTGCTTCCAACAGTAAGTAGCTCATCAACTTTTGTTCTACTAATATAGTTCTTTTGATGTTAATTGTAGCTTACGGATCTAGGTCATATAGCCTAGCATTTTCACTGAGCTTTAAGATATCAAAAGCAGTGAGAAGATTATTTGAAAACAACTATTGTTTCATAGTTACCTCTAATTTTAAAAGAGGCTAGTTATTAAGTTTGTGATTTATAGTGCCTATTCCTAATGTGTCCCATTGCTCATTTTTTTTTCTTCCTCTTGGGATTATTGTTGCTAATTAGCCCCTCTATTAAAAGATGGGTAAGTCTGGGAAAAGAAATTAAATTTAAATAAGTCTGTTTTGCCAGTGTGGTACTTGTTAGCTGCTCTACTAAATGTTGCCTTGGTCCAGGAAATTGAACCTAATTTCTAAGATTTGAGACTTGATTGAGGCTGGGCCAGTGTGATAGCCAAAGTAATAGAATCTGTATTCTAAACTAGTTTTTCAGCTAGTATAGAAATTCTTTTTCTGACATTTCAAGTATCCTGCTAAAACTTAGGATGCAAGCAATTTTACATATAGCAAAATATTTGTCACTTCTTAGTGTAAAACCTCTAACTCCCCGAGGCCTGTAATATGAATGTGTCCTGTTTTATTTTAAATAGGAATTCAGTTTTATCAGCCCTTCACAGTCATTTGACATTTATGCTACTTTCTAAAACTGAAAATGATTTTCAACAGGTATGTGTCTGCTATTGAGCTAGGCTATTTCTCTCTGCCAGCGTGGTGGACCAGGTTTGAATGCTTAGTGGGATGAGTCTGACATTTGGTAGGTGATGTTTGTTGCATTTAGATAATGAGTGAAAGAATGTTGGAACATATGTAACAGGGCAGGATATAAAAAAGAAGAAAGTAAGAGTTGAAGTTGTTTTGTGTCTGCTTGGGAGAGATTGTCTTACTGTGAAAGTCAAGACTGGAACAGGTGTTAGCTGGAGAAAGGGTGTTAGGAGTATGGGGTATCTCTGGGAGGCCCTGGAAAAAACTGCAGCTGGCTGCAGGTGATGTGGCCACCAATGGGCCACATATGTGTGGATGTCATGAGCCATAGCTTATGTTGCAGCCTTGGATATTAGCATTTTTCACTGGCTATTATTAAGAGTTTTCCTTTTAAGACTAGTATGCAAAACTGGTAATGTGTATATACTAATCCTTTTTTCCAAAATTTTGTTTGAAAATTCTGTCAGAAAAGTACTTAATGCATTGGCTTTTCTTTGTATTTATTCCTTGTACAAAATGTTTGGGAGGGA
The DNA here is from genome assembly GCF_000696425.1 of Galeopterus variegatus. Lineage (NCBI taxonomy): Eukaryota > Metazoa > Chordata > Mammalia > Dermoptera > Cynocephalidae > Galeopterus > Galeopterus variegatus. The sequence goes on from NW_007736782.1 coordinate 9,057, forward strand.
AGACTAATATCTTGAAACTATTCTTACTTAGAAAGCTTTTATTTTGATATTACTTTGTATTTTGCAAGTAAAGATCTTCAGGCATATTCCTGTTAAATTCATACATCACAAGAGGAAATCCCACAACTTCAAGGTTGCTATGTTTAGTGGATAACAGCTTTTATGGTGAGGAAATTCCTTTATGGCTAACTTAAACCCTTCATCTCCTGGTGAAAGTGTTTCCTTCAGTCTGATTTTAGTAGTGGTGACGGACTCTGATCTTTTTTAAAAGTTGAGGCTATAAATTGTATTTTTATCAGAAGATTTAAATTTGTATTATAAAGTCTGCTGTAAAGTATTGTAAGTTTCTAAAAACAAAAATAAAACATGTTGTACACATTTAAATGTGCAGAAGATAAAATGGGAAATCATAACAACCTTGGTACTGCTACTAATCAGTTTGCCAAGAGCCTGGAAATGAATTTAAACAGGAATTCTTAGAAGAAAATATTCACAAACAAAATATTTTATAAATGATCAGACAATCCTAGTTAAGTTGCATAAGACTTTCTGGGTTTCAAATATATATATTCTTTCTGTGTTTCACACACACACACACACACACACACACACACACACACACACACACTGCTGAAATTTAATTATAAGGTCAGTTTCCTCTGAAAGAAATTTTGCATCATCTAGCTTTTCTATGAAAAGCAATAGTTCTTCAAATATAATTTATGTTTTTTTAAGGTGGCTAGGAAATTTAAAGATGTTTGAAACCACTTGGAAAGCAGAATACATGAATGTTTATATACTTACATAAATGTGTTTCATTACTCATTTTTACCTCAGTAGCATTTCTAAAATACACATACTACTTATTTTAGAACAGTTTCACATTTGCAGTATTATTGCAAGACAGTACAGAGAGTTACTGTGTACCCCACACTTAGCTTCCCCTTTTATTAGTGTGGTACATTTGTCACAATTAATGAACCAATATGACACATGATTATTAACTGAAGTCCATCCTTTATTTGGAATTCCTTGGTTTTCCCCTAATGTCCTTTTTTTCTGTTCCAGGGTCCCATCCAGGATACCACATTACATTTAGTTGTCATGTCTCCTTAGGCTCCTCTTGGCTGTCAGTTTCTCAGCTTTCCTTGTTTTTGATGACCTTGACAATTTTAAGGAGTACTGGTTAGGTACTTTGTAGAATGTCCCCCACTGGGATTTGTCTGATGTTTTTCTCGTGATTAGACTGGGGTAATCTTTCTTTCTTCCTTCTTCCCTCCCTCCCTCTCCCCTTTCCTTCCTTTCTTCCTTTATTTATATCAGTATAGTTATTTATTTTATACCTTTGGTTATAATCCAATACCACATTATTTTGTTGCTCAGATTGTTCCAGCTTTAGCTCTTTCAGCTGGCACTTGTGTGCCTTTGACATATGTCCACCATTGTGGATTTTTATTTTTGAGCATTTCCTTACTTTCTGACACTACAAGATGCTCCAAGATTATCTTGCTTATTTCGTGCCCCAGTCCTGGAATCATCTATTTCTCCAAGGAGCCCTGGTTCCTTTTATTGGAGAATTGTACTAGAAACCAACATCTGGGCACTAGGTGTGTTCATTGATTTGGGGTATCATTTCATTTTTGCCCTCTCAGCTAACATAGCAAGGAAATATATGTGTATATTAACCCATATATATACACATATCTACAATTATTTCTATATGTAACCATCTGTATGTATCTATATTAAGCTAAACATGAGTTCATACTGCTGCCTGTAACACCAGTCCATTCCCACGTGGGTCATTCTAGCCTCCTCCCTGTGCTTGTTTGTCACCTCTTACTCCAACAGTGAGAAACCTGGCTACCACCGTTCTTCATGTATTTAACTGCTTGTTAAATTCCACTACAGGGCTGGCCTGGTGGCGCACTGGAGAGTGCGCCGCTTGGGAGCGTGGTGGCACTCCCAACGAGGGTTCGGATCCCACGTGGAGACTGGTTCCCGCTCACTGGCTGAGTGCGGTGTGGGCGCAACACCGAGGGTTGCGATCCCGTTACTGGTCAGTAAAAAAGACAAAAAGGAAAATAAATAAATAAATAAATAAATTCCACTACATATGTACACATAGCAGTGTCAGAATTGTTAACCCGTATCCCCACTGGGTACAATTTCATCAACTAGAGTACAGTGCTTACCTGCAGTTTCTTTTGTTTTTAGTCCTACAGATGCTACTCATTTCCAAAGTTACTCAGGTTAGCACCTTTCTGCCCTATGCCCTTCAGTGAGGTTGTTTCATACAGTTGTAATACATTGAGATTATTTTGTCACATTTGTATTCTATCCTGGGATCGCTAATTTGCATACATTAAGGTTTACTCTTTATGCTATAAAGTTCTATGGGTTTTGACAAATGCGAAATGTCTTGTATTCACCATTATAATATCATGCAGAATAGTTTCAGGTCCTACAAATTCATTGTGCTTCACCAGTTGAACGCTCCCCAATCTCTGGCAGTCACTGATCTGTTTATTGTCACTATAGTTTTGCCTTTTCCAGGATGTCACATAATTGGAATCATTATAGTATTAATTATCAGACTAACTTCTTTCACTTAGCAGTATGCACTTAAGAATCATCCATGTCTTTCGGTGGCTTGATAGCTCATTTCTTTTTATTGCTGATTAATACCACTGTATGGATGTACCCAAGTTTGTTTATTCAGCCCACTGACCTTTTATGGGATGTTTCCCTACATGTGTTTGAAGACTTTTGTGAAGTCAGCTTTCAGTTTTCCCTTAATATTAATCATTTTTAGGTTTTATGCATCACTCTTATTTCTCAAACCTTCAATTAATTTTGTGGTTCTTTCCAAAACCTACAAAGTTTTCCACATTTTTTTTTCCCCACCCAGAATTATTCAACATTCTGTAGTAGAGTGTTTCAGACCAATGCAGCGTACAGATATTTGTTTCCCAACTTCCCCATGTTCTTCTCATTTTAATCTCCTCCATGTCAGTGTTTATTTGTTCAATGACAGCAGAACTTTATAGATTTGTATACCATGTTGGAGTCATGGTGACCAGCAGAGCCTTCTTAAGCTCTCTTCCTTGAAGGACACAGCTCTTTAAATTTGTGAAGCAGAGTTATTTGAACCCATCTACCAGTAGTATTTTTTAAAAGTTACTTTGTGATTTTGACTCAGTATAGATATTTATAACATTTTAATTCTTTCTTAGCACAATTGACTCCCAGGTCTCAGGGAATCAAGTTAATTAAGTTCATTTGAGCTTGGTTGGCATCCATTCTGGACATCCAGCGGGAATCTGGAACTGGCCAAACATTTCTGCCTGGCCTGGGCACAGAGTGGCCCACACAATGTGGCTGCAAGGTTTACCTCTTTGTAGTCTGGAGACGAGGTTTTCCTTACTGGACTGCAGGGTATTATCCTGGGACTCATGGGAGTGGGGGGTGGGGACATGGTGGGGTGAGGTTGGAGAGCAACTGTGATGAATCAGTGCTTGTCACCTTTGTGTGGGAACAAAAACAGCTCATTAGCAACTGGCTAAAAGAGACTTAAGGATCATATTTATAGAGTTTGTCAACACTCAGCAAATATTTTTGAACCTTTGTTACATACAAGGTGCAGTCAACTTTAAGGCTACTCTCCTGGGGTGGCTTCCATTAACCAAGGCAAAACCCCTTCTCTACCCATCCTGGGGTGGATGTGCTTTGGGAGAGAGAAGGTGTCAGAAAGGCACATATGTTTTAAGTACCAAATTACAAAAGAAAAAATCCAGGCCATTTATGTTCTGTAGCCCCATTCCACACGGTCCTCTTTTTTTCCCCTTTAAAAACACAGACATTGATTTCCTTCTTCTCTCAGAAATTGTCTCAGCTTGTTGTGTAATTTTGGCAGTAGAATTCCTGACATACTAGATCATACAGATTACAGCTAGGTGTCTTTTATGTGTGTGTGTGTGTGTGTCTGTGTGTGTGTGTGTTTTCTCCATATATTTAACCTTGGGTTACATATATAATTTTTCAAACACATTCCCTTATAATCAGGTTTGCTGTCTGTACTTGTTGCCTGTGAAAGCTTCAGAGAGGTTGTTTTAAATAGAGAACCCAAGGGTTTCTGTATATACACCCTTTTCTCTAAAACGCATACCTGCATAAAAGTTGTTTTTAAAACTGTTTAAATATTAATGGACCTGAAACAAATCTTATGTTCCTTTGTGAACCGTATACTAAAAGTAGGAATATATATCTGCTAATGGGCTTTATTTCAAAGTTTCCAGAAATAGTCCAAATAGAGTTCCATAGGTCATTAGCTACAGACATTTATGGTATCCTCTATGGCATTTCTGTGACTGCTTGATTTTGTACATTTAATATTGTCACCAGAGTCTAAGAGGAATTGGTATTATTTGCATTTAGAGTATTACCAACCCTCTGCAGTACATATGCTGGGCTATTTATAAACAACTTCAGCTGACAGCTGAAGATCAGAAGATGCTATTTTGGGAAATGTCCTAAATGTGAGGTTCTGTGCTGAAAAAAATTTAGTGTCCTATAGATAAGAATATTTAAAACAGGAAGCAGGGGTAACTTATTGCTTCTTGTGTGAGTATCTTTTCAGTATGTTAAGCTTTAGGTTTCAGTTCTGCTTTTCTGATCCCAAGCTTTCTTTTCTTGTAATCATCTTCTATAAGAGGATTAGAAACTTTTTAAAAAAGGAAAAAAAAAAAACAAAGGTTTCAATGTGAGTTGAAAAGAGAGAATTTACCAGCATCATTTTTCCTGTAATGAATAAACAAAGGTTTCAATGTGAGTTGAAAAGAGAGAATTTACCAGCATCATTTTTCCTGTAATGATAAGATCCTCTCATTTTCTACCACTCATAGTGTTTGGTTGACTAAGAGAAAAATTGTGTTCTACTCTTCACTCATTCATTGGCTCTGTCATGTGTGGATAGCACTGAGCCTATACATATTATAGTGCAAGGCTAGGTTGACTATTACAAGTAAAAGGTCGAATGACAGAATGGAATCAGCACAAACAAGAAAAGAGATGTGAATTTTTTTTTTTTTTTTTTTTTTTTTTTTAAAGATGACCGGTAGGGGGATCTCAACCCTTGACTTGGTGTTGTCAGCACCACGCTCAGTCAGTGCGCAAACCGGCCATCCCTCTATAGGATCCGAACCCGTGGCCTTGGTGTTATCAGCACCGCACTCTACTGAGTGAGCCATGGGCCGGCCTAGAGATGTGAATTTTATTCCTGATTCTGCTACCTCCTGGGACTTGTCCTTCTTGGACCAGATTTTCTAGTTCACAAAATTAGAAGTAGTGATTTTCCCAGTCTGTCTTATAGTGTTGTTTTGAGGATCAAACAAAAATACATGAAAGTGTAGTTGTAAACTCTGAATTGCCATTTGAGCCTAGGGTTTGTAGTGGTTTGAGTTCTACCCCACCAATGCCCCTTTCACCCTTAGAACACAAGGATGCTTTGGTTTTGTGTTCTTTCCTTATTAGGAATATTTTTAAAATTCAGTTAGCTTCCTAGATTTCTTAGCTGTAAGATTATATCACGATTGAATGATTGAAAAGATGCATCAAGGCTGACTATCTAGTTCAGATACTTATTTCATGAAGTATGAGTGTGCTGTACTTGTTAAAGTCGAGAGAATGGGGTTGCATTTATTAGCATGATGTAGGAGAAACAAAGTTTTACAAGTGGGCTAAATTATTTTATAAGCTAGAAGTAGAGATCACCATTAGAGGCTGAAATATATTACCTTTTATTTTTATTTTTTATTAATTTTCATGTCAATTGATAAGGTACAAATTTAAAGAAAAAGATTAACATCCTTAAAGAAAAAAAGAACTCTTAAAAATGAATTTGAAAAATCTCAGCAGAAACTTGGTAAAGGACACAAACAGATAAGTTACACACCCCATAGAAACACATGCGTCTAATAAGTACACTCTAAGATGTTGGGGGGGAGTAGGGGAGGGCGGAAGGGGGCGGAGCTAAGGCCCTCTGTCCCCCCATCTCCAGGGCCAGGGGCCTTTTGATTTCAGGACTTTTGGTCCCAGAGCTTTGGTCCCGGCTTTGTGGTCGGCCTGGTTGCTGATGGCAGTGGACGAGGCTGGGGGCGAATGGCCTATACTTTTACATTGTGAAAGGAGGTATGTCCATGCATTTTATAGTTCCTGTGGATTTAATTATATATTAAATATGGAAAATAAAAGTATTGCTGGGTAGTGCTGAATGTTTTCTTCCACAAAATTCTTGCTGATAAATACCTTGACTCTTGAGTCACAGCACTCTTTGGCAGAGAGATCCAGTGTCGTGTGCTTTGCCAGCAGGTGGGACACCCATCTTAAGGAGATGGGTGAAGGGAAGCCAACAGCATACGACTCACCTACTTAGGGAGCACACCAGATCAACTCTTTGAGGGTGGTCACAGGATCTAAGTGACACAGTTTACCTGTCCCAGCAAAACGAACCTTTGGAAAGGGAGTCCTAGCTAAAAGCTCTCCTGCTGTTTCTTTCTCACTGTTACACAATAACTTTAGTAGTGTTGGCTGTGTTGTTTGTGATTTTAAAGGTTACCCTATTTTTATGGGGAAGGGTGGGCATTTGAGTGTGAGCTCATTCTTGGTCCCACCTTGTGTTTGTCAAGGGGAGAAGGTTTTCCAGAAGGATAATGATGTCAGGTTACAAGATGGCTGAGGAGGTGTTGATAGCTGGGTCCCCTGCCCTGTGCCCAAGTGCCTGGGTGAGCCAGCTGCCCAGCGCCTCACTGAGCTCACTTGTGTTCCAAAATTATCTCACAGCATTTGGCTCTACTGGTCAAGGAAAAAGAAAATAGAAAATGAGAATTACAAAGGGGTAGGTTGGAGAAGGGGTGAAATTCATATGACAGTTTTATAGATAGTCATTGACCATAGTTAGTTAATGATTTATAATTACCCAACAGTCAGGAGTGAGGACTTTAGTTATTTGGCTGTTTTGCTTTCCTTGTAAAGTGGATTATGTAAATTATTGAAAGTGTCTCTTGAATTTATTAAGAAAAACTTTAGAGCTGAATGTGTCCCTAATGTTAATAAAGCTCAGAATGTTCTTTCTACAAATAAATAGACTCAGGACCAGAGAGTTTAAGTAACTTGCTCAAGATGACTCCCATGGGAGAGTCAGCAAAAAATCTCCAGCTTGATGCATTTCCCCATGCTAACTATAAAGATGTACATGCATACAATGCTTTGTCTGTCTTATATCTATCTGTCTATACTATGTTACACCTGTATGTTACATATTCATATAATATTATTCACATATATGTGTCCAGAGAGTGCATGTTATAGATTTAATTGTTCATTCATTTGTTCCTTGAATATTTATAATGCCAGGCACTGTTTTGGGTGCTGGGAATAGTCTTGGTTTCTGCCCTCCAGGAACTTATATTCTAGGAGGAGAAACAGACAGTAAACAGATAAAGTTATTTCAGAGATGTGGTAAGTACTCTTAGAAAAAGTCAAGCAGGATGGTGGAGTTTATGGACAAAATGTATGATCATAAATTTATCAAAGAAGCTAAGTAGACCACACTCAAGTTTAGTTTTAATTCATTGCTTTTGAAGTTTCTTCTGAAAAATTTCATTGGGCAAGAACTCATTCAGATTTTCAAAGATGTGTTTGGAAAGAAAATAATAATTTGTCAGAATAATTGAAGGATTTAAAAGATAACTTGTTAAATGAAGTTTCCTCAGAAATTCATTTCTGAACACTGGTAATTAACTGCTTGTTTCTATGACCTAGTCAACTCTAAACATAAAGTTTTAAAAATGTGTTTCTGACTACAAGAACTTTATTAGTGCTCTTTTTTTTCAACCTCCTTTTTCCTTCCTGGGAGAGGAGTGGATTTCTCAGCCCCTCTATAGCTTTTCAGATAGGAGTGCAGTGAAACTGTCACACCACATTTTGTGAGACATAAAAGGCCATATCTTATAAAGTAGTAAGGCAATCAGTAGATGATAAGTCTTAACTAAGATGAATGTGTGCATGTGATCAGTGAATGGCCTGGGTTCATTAACTGGGCTGGCTGGTTAGCTCAGTTGGTTACATTGCAGCCTTATAATACCAAGGTCAAGGGTTCTCTTCCCCATACTGGCCAACCACCAAAAAAAAAAAAAAAAAAAAGGCATTCAGAAAAGTTGGAAGACTCTATTCCATTGGCTTATGACTCTTACGACTTGTTTTTATATATACCTGTTGTCATAGATACAAAGATTTTTAGAGATAGTTACCAGAGGAACCTTCCCCTGTTATCTGTTCTACTCCCTCTAAAAGGATGGCTTTTTAGAAACTGTTTTAATGTTGGAATGATGGGTTGATAAGTTGTTGCTTTTCGAATGGAAGTTAAGTTTCTAAGCCTCCTGTGAAATTCTTAGGAAGCTTAAAATGACATCTCTTGCATGTCTAGATCTTCCATCCATGCACTAGTTGGCTGGAAGGACAGGCCCAGAAATGGTTCGGTGGTTCTGCAGGGTGCTGGAGGCCTGCATTGCTTTGGTCTAATCTTCTTAGACCTACACTCCGGGCAGTCTCGCTTCAGCTTCTTTTTTTTTGTTGGTCACTGATTATTTGAACCTGGACTGTCCTGAGTTCAGTGTCCATGTACTGAATTGCCAGTGACCATCCTTGGCAGGGCAAGGGCTGGTGACCTTAGTTGCCTTCAATGTCACTGTCTGTTCATAACTATTTTCTGACTCTGCTCAGTGGATTGTCATCTTTGGTGTGTCTTCTGTGCTTTAGGAGCATATTTGTAGTCACAGATTGATTTGGTGATAGTGGTAAAGTGTTGAATTAGGAGATTCTATTACCAGTTTTTAGGTTTTGATAGTCTCTGTAGTTGTGTAAACAATATTGAAATATTTTGAATACAGTTACATAAAATATATTGAATGTGAGTGGTCCTGCTGTGCAAGCAAGTATTATGATGTTCCTGGATGATAGGTTGTAGAGGGCACCATCCCTCTTGCCTCAGTCGGCTCCGATGACATTAAAGAAGAATCAAGATCTTGGTGAACTTCCAAGGGCATCCAGATTGGTTTAGTAACAGTCAGAGTCTAGTTTCAAGTGTATTTTAAGGTCAGCAGATACAGAGGAGTCTTCAAGGTGGTTTTACCAAGCAGTTCTTGGGGCATTATAGCATACAAACACCCAAGTCTTTGATTAGCCCTTTGGCTTTGATTTGGTTTATTTTACTGTTATTAATGATTATTTGCTTACTCTTTTCTTTACTATTTCATTATTTCATTAAACATTTTTGTACCAATGCAAACAGTATATGTCCATTCATTCTTTCCACAAATATTTACATTTTGAGGCTTACTTTGTGTCCAGATACATTTTTGGTGAATCAGACATAGTAGTAGGTTTCTATCTTCATGGTGTATCTACTATTACAATGGAAGAGACAAAAGTAATATAATTTCAGAGGGTAAAAACCACAAAGGAAATGAAATAGTGTAAAGAGATAGAGAAGAAAGGGTAGGTGGGTTGTTTTTGATAAAGATAGTCAGAAAAGGGGGCAGTTTGAGCAAACTTCTGAATAAGGCGAGGAAGAGAGGCATGTGACTGTATGCTGGTGAAGATTGCTCCCTGTAGGAGCAGCAGATGCAGAGTCATACTAAGGGAACAATTCTGGCATGTTTCAGTGCATCTGGAAGAGCAGAGACAGAGGTAGGAAATGTGCTTGTGTAGGCTAGGGCCAGATCTTGGAGGGCTCACTGGGCCATGGTAAGTCCTTTGGATTTCACTTAAGGTATGATGAGAGTCTCATGAAGGTTAGCATATGTGCCAGGACCACCCACTATGCCTGCTAAATTTTATACTAGAGGGACATGGAATTATTCTGTATGATCTGTTATTCCCTGTGCCCTCACTTTCAACAGAGCCAATCAGCTGGGACCTCTTGGTTATGAATTAAAGCTACCTCTGACCTAGATTTTCATAGATTCCTTTCCAGCACCACCCAGGTATATTTTAGGAGTGCCTCAGGGAAGTTTCATTTTTAGTCTTGCCACAGCTGCATATTGCCCTAGCCCCTGACATGCCCATTGGGCAACCCAGGCTCTTTGGGTATCGTGACTAGAGCTTTGTCCTAGTTCCAGGCCTGTCTGGAGGCTTGACCACCCGTGTGATGATTGTTGACACATTCCTTGCAAGACGTGCTCTGGTTTGCCTGCTCTGGTTTCTTTAAATCTGGATCTTGATTCTTCTATAAAGAAAGGCTAAGGCCCTTCCTTTTGGGGTTGGATCCTTGTTTTAAGCCTCCATCAAACAGTCTAGCTATAAATAGTTTAACCCAAGTTTTATATATCTTGAGTTGGTTCTTTTTGTTTTGGATACCATGTCACCTGACACAGCCCTTTCACTTATTGGCTCTTATTATGACTTGAACATATTTCAGCACTCTTTTTATCTTAAGTGGTTTTTAGGTTATGAAATCCAAATTTAGCCTTGCTGATAACACTTGACTGCCAGTAGACTGGCACTGTGTGGAAGTCTGTATGTTTTAGGAAGTACAGTATTAGTTCATTTTAATCCTTTAATCTTCCTGTATGCTAGATACTAGTCTGCTCTAACACCTACATTTCAGAGCTTTTTTTTTTTTTCTGTGACATTTGAAACCCATAATGGAAACATATGGCACCAATCAGGTAGAATGAGTTAGCTTTGACTTCTATTGCCTTTTTTTTTTTTAAACTTGATTTTTACCTACTTCCTGGAAAATTATATTGGCTGAGTTAACTTTTAATGGTATTTTTGATTATGCTATTCGCTTTTAGGTGCTAATTCTGTGATCATTCTTGTTTTGAGCTGCTCTGGACAGCTGGTTCTAGTGATTTCATGGAGGCGTGCTAGTGGGTTGATGAAACCAAATTCTACCAAATGGTGGTGGGGGTGGGTGTGGAAGAGTGATCTTCATTATCTGAGTTCCTGCAATTATAAGGATTAGGTGGGAAGTAGAAGATATAAAAATATTCACTAGTGAATCAGCCACTTCTAAACTCTCTCCTGGCTTATTATCTCTCTGTACTTAATACCAGTGACTGTTCCTCCAGTTTATTTAATGAGAAAATGTACATTTTGCAAAAGATGCAGGATTTCATAAAGTCAATAAAAGTGACATTGGAAAACTGGATTTCACAAGTGGTCAGTGACAAGTTAGGATCTGGCAGAATTAGATGAATCAACTATTGAAGAAACAAAAAAGATAATGACGACTTTAATATTTCTAAAGTGCATGATAAAAATATTATAGGATTAAGAGAGAGCCCTGGGAAAATTGATAAAATCTTTTAATATTTCTGCAGAAATGATCTTTTTATGTTTGTTAAACAAGAAGTCAAAGATGAAACAGGAAGGAAAAATAATTCAAAACACACTTTTTAATTCTAAGACTCTGCCATTAGATGCAATTAAAACTTACATTTTGTTAAACATAATATAAAATAGCAGTTTTTTTCATCTTCTTCAGTTTTATTTTCCAATATGGAATTTCAGCTAAATTCATATCACTATAAAAATCAGGTCCATGTTTTCAGTGGTCTGCTTTTTAAAAAGGCTTCTTTCTAGTTCCAGTTAAGTTCAGCTGATGAAGACATCCTACACTTTTCCTTTATGGAGGTGGCAGGAGGGAGTTATGGGAGGGCCTTGCCTTTTCCTTCTCTAGTTTTGCAAAGTAGACACTGGAGTTTCTTATTGCTCCAAAGCTATGAGGCCAGTTGTCGAGTAGGCAGGTGGTGAAGCTCCATGGTTATTTTACTCCTGGGAGCCTGAGAAAGTCCACTAGTACTCATGGGGTTGTTTTAGAGAACTCACTGGGACAGAGAGTGATATTAGCCAACTTGGTAGACAACCCAAGTAAGTTGTCGGTTCCCCACAGGGCCCCAGTAAAAATTTTTCTTGGCCCTTAAAGCTGGATATGGACCAATCCTGGAGAAGTCTGCACAGAGAGCACCCTCCCAAGAAGTTTGTCTGACAACAAATAGCCATTCATTAAGAGTTTGCTTCTTGCCAGTCAGTAAGAATTTAAAGGCATTATCTCATGTCTACTTCTCATTTCAGCTCAACAGTGTATTTCCTGAGGGAGGTGCATTTGAGCGGATGTTTTCCTGAGGAATGAATATGAATTGGTGCAGCTGTCATGTGATGTTGAGAGAGGTAGGGTTGTAATCCAGGCGGAGGGAAATGGAAGTGTAAGCAGATTTTTGTGGCACTGAAGAGAATTAACAAGAAATGAAGTTTGTGCAATAGAGTTCTAAGTACAGTAATGACAGCATTCCTATAACCACCACTTAAATGTGCTTGTGCACTGTTATGTCTTCAGGGAACAGTTAATTAGTTGTCTGTGGTAGATAGTCTTGTAGGAAAACGCTAGGCAGCTGATCAGTTTCTGATCTGCTCACATACAGGTTGAGCATTCAGATCTTGGCAACTGCAACACGAGAGGTAGATTGTACTATGATTCACGGACAGAGATGATGCTGCAGATCACCATCATTGTGATCTGCTTTAACTCATTTTTCTAGGATTGGTAACGTCATCTCCATTATTCTCTCTCATTTTCCTAGTCTTCATTGAGACTGATGACATATGTTTTAGGCTTATGGTGGTACTTTTCATAACAATTTAAAATTGCATATTTTAAGTCTCATTCTTTGTTGTATTCCTTTCATGATCCTTTGGTATTGCTAAAGGAACACATACTTTTATTAGTAAAAGTGAAAGCAAATTCTTATTTAGGAAATCTGGTGTGGGGAGAAATCATAACTCTCGTTTCAGACCGAATGGAAGTGGTTCTTGGATCGTGTGCTGTTCAAGTTTGTCCATGCTCCACGCTTCGTCATTTGGCATGTACTACAGAGTTGTGCGTAGAGATTTTCATTTTTTTCAGGATTTCAATTTTATTTCCCATACAGCATTGATACAAATAAGTTTTGAAGATTATCATATTAAGTAGGATACACTAATACCCTGAGAGTCATTGTAGGTTTTCACAATGAAGAAAAAAGTAGCTTGGATATTGCTAAAGAGATTTGATTCAAAAGTCAAAGATTTTGTGAATGGGGGATTTATGTAGGGCTTTTTTGATGGTGTTTAAAGTTGATTTGGAATTAGTGTGAGGATAGTGAATAATTCCAGATGGAGTAAAACTTGACTAATATCATAGGAAACAAGTAAAACTAACAGGACCCTCCAGCAGTGTATGGCCCGCAGCAGTGCATTCTCTCCAGTTCCTTTGTTGAATACACCGACAGTCTTCCCTTTTCGCCTTTGGAGGTGTTGTCTTTTTTCCTTTTATCTTTCCGTTCATAAAATTACTATACATTTTTTATTATAAAAACATTTAAAGGAAAATGATAGAGAATGTTCTGAACTTAGTTTTATTTTCTTCTGGATGATCACAATAATAATAATATATTTTATTTATTATAATATTATTTAATATATTATTTTGTAAGTAACAAATAAACACTATTTATACTTTGGCCGACCACTTGTTAGCTATTTTATTTACCTGATTTCTTTCATTAGAAAGGGGTTTTAAATTTGTAGGGTTGTTACTCTGAGCTGACTTTGTGTTTAGGTGCAGCCTCTTTTGGATTCTTATTCATGATGTACAATGAAATAGATGGTCTTGGTCACTTTACACTAGATCACAGGCTGGCAAACTGGGGCCCATGGGCCAAATCCAGCTGCCAGCTGTTTCTGTAAACTTTGGAACATCCATTTCTCTACGTATTGTCAGTGTCTGTTTTTCAGCTACAATGGCAGAATTTAGTTGTTGCAAAAGAGACTGTATGTGGCCCACACAGCCAAAAATATTTACTATCTGGCCCTATATAGAAAAAACTTCTATATAGGGCCAGATAGTAGAAGCCACCCCCTTCACTAGTTAAAAACCTTACTGTGGTGTCTGTAAGTTATGCGATGCTTCACTGATGTTTCCTGTGGTAGGTAAAGCTTATACTGTGTTTTGTTTTCTTTATCTTTTTTTGCATTTCTGTGTTCTCATGGCTATGAGCTCAGGAGGCATGAGCTATGTGTCTTTAACTGTCAGAACAATAAGACATATATATATATATATATATAATGACTTCCCAAAGAAATCTGGGCAATGATTCCAAGTCAGGTTACCACACTTGAATGGTGATAGAGCATATTTATATTCACTAAAAGCAAGGTTTTAAATAACTAAATAACTTTAATTAAAATAAATAAATTCATAAATCAAACCAAATTTTCATCTATATTTTTTCTGGAAAATAATGTTGGAAGTATCCCATTGTTGGAAGAAAGGGAACCTTAGGGTGCCTTCTAATTTGTATTTAGTGTGCTTCTGTAATGAGCAAGGACTGTGTTGATGCGGGACTACAGCTCTAACCTTTGTATTGATTAGCCATTTTAGTTCCCTCTTATTTGCTTTCTGGATAATTAGAATGAAGTGCCTGTGCAAACCAGTAACCAGGGATCTTTGCTAAAACGCTGAGAAAACTTAATTTTCTTATAATTTATGATGGAAAGTAATGCCATTTGGCAACCTCTGTCGTTCATGACCATGCTGATGTCTCTGTCATGATTCTCAAATTACATTCATGAAACAGTCATCTAAGTTTCAAGATTCATAATTTGTAGCTTAACTAAGTCAGACTCTTCCTTGAGCACAGTTTGGATTTGGGGAATTTTGTGTTTGTTGAGGTACCTATAAAATCCTACTTTTGTTCAAATTTTAGAACCTGAATTATCTACAACTTAGGATTCTTTGTGGAAAAAGGAAAGCTTTTTGAAACCTCAACTAGGCATTACTCAGTTTCAGCCTAGATAAGAAGCAACACTTTAGCACTATGAGTGATGGTTGACCAGAGTGGAGAAGGTGGCCCAGAAGAATTACATAGTATCGGAAATACAATGGATACTTTTCCAGCTTTTTCTGAGGTAGAGATCTTGGACACTGGTTTTATAATGACTTTAAACCAGCAATGACCTGGCTGTGTATGGCACAACTCCATGGGACTGTTTTTACATACACCATAGTGTCAATAGCGCCCCCTGTAGTTGTACTTTTAAAACTTTAGTTACCCCAATAGCCAAATTTAATACTAAAGTGCATTTCAAAGCAATTATGTTGTTGTTAAATTATCTGGAGAGGTGATTTTTTTTTTGTCTGCTTTGCTCATTAAAACCAGTAGTTAAAAGTTGGAATTGTCTCTATAGTCACATTCCTGCCCACAGCTAGTTAGGTGGCGTGGCTTGATATAGAATCCAGCTCGATTTCTAAGTTTAGCTTCACATCACAAGCCAGCAGTGAAACTTAGAAGTATTGGCTTTCATGGAAGCAGCATGGAAAACCTCAGCAATTCCTGAATCTCTGCTGAAATGCACATATGTGAGTCTGCTGCTGTGAGCAGGACAGAGTTGTAGGGTTAGGTTTCACAATGATACTTTCACAAGACTGGCCTTAACATTATGCATATTTGGTTCCAAGGCCTGTAGTGACGGGAAAAAACAGCACCTTGGACTTCAGACAGCTTTGATGGCTAGATTACAAGCTTTGTTCTTGCAATATCTTTTCAACAAGAAAGAATTTGGTGTCTGATAATAGTACAGAATTCAATTAAAAATTAAAAAAAACAACTCATATTCTTCCTAGCATTATCTGAACATGGTTAGAGGATTAAACATTTAGCTGTGTAAGTGCATGCTCATAATGGTTGCCCTCATACGTGCACAGATTTCTACCAGCTGTGTACTTATTTATCTTTCGCAGGGGGTGAGGGTTTTCTTCTGACGTAGAGACATTCCAGATGGACCAGAGTGTAAATGCCAGGTTACATTTTTAGGGGCTTACTAATGGAGCCACAGCAGATTAAGAGGAAATAAAAGTATGACTGCATATATTTGTAGGGAAGTGTGGACCGGACACTGGTCATTAGATTTCCTATCCTTGAGATCCTCTTGTACAGATATTTTTAAAGTCATTGGGTATTCTCTCCAAGGAAGAGAAAGGAGATTCTTAATGCCGGCTTTTGTTGAAATAATATTTCAGGAAAACTTTTAGTAAAGCTACTTATTGAATCTTAGTTTGAAAATTAATTTTTAATCTTGTTATAAGGCAAAAGACCAAACAAAACAAACATAATGCAAAAAATTTTAATTTGTATACATAAATTAAAAAGTTTGGATGGTGGGCTTATTGTAGCCTCGACTCTTCTTCCTCACATCTTTACATGTTTAAACAGAGTAGTATGAGACAAAACATTTCAATGTATTTTCATTACTTCGTTAGTCATGGCATATTAGTGTTTTATTGAGACTTTTGATTTTCTTGAATATTCTCTGCTATAAAAGAAGTGTCATGTTTTAAATAATACCCCCAAAATGGTTTTTGTTTGTCTGCACGAATTTTGAAAAAACAAGTTTCTGTCTTGTTTCTCATTCATTTTTAAAATACAGTTGGATTTGGAAATGTGTATCTGCTTTGATCATAAAAACTCTTCTCTGCTCACATGATTTTCATTCAGCTTTAGTGAAGAAATAAATTTCATCTCATACCAATATTTACTATATCATAGGAAGTGCTACAGAGTGTTGGAATGTGACTTGCTTCAACAGCTGTTTGGTGGTAAATGGTTTAGGACATTTGCCAGCTGCCATGGTTCTGCTGTGGTTCACTGGGGCTGTGTCAAAACCTTTGAAACTTCAGGTTCAAGAACTGAGTACTTATTTGTCCCTTATTAGATGCTGGTACTATGTTTAGAAGTTCATTGGCTGCAAACCGCTGTAAAAGTTTTCTCTGGACAAAATGTTTTACTTCGTAGAAAGAACTTTTTCCACTTACCAATATAGCATTGTAAAAAATGTAGCAACCCTATCTCACATTTATATAAATAAGCCTTTGGAATAGTCTTTCACAACCACATGGTGCCTAATGAATATTGCTTGTTAGTTGTGACTTTTATTTGTGCTTTAAGCCTTGTGTAATCACCACAACCACCACCCCACCCCCCAAGAAACAGGCAGTTTTGGTTATTAGAGCTTATTTTTTCATTATCCCTCATGAGGCCTCTATGAGTCATACTCAGGGCACAACAGAAGTGAATGCATAATTGCACAGCCTTTCTTATTCCACAATTACTCAATAAAATAATTTGTAATGTGCAATGGGCATCTTTGCTAAACGAATTTACGAAAACATTTTCAAAGACAATCCCTGTATCTATCTGTAGAGCCTCAAATATTCCACTTCTTTAGACATTTTAAGACTCTTAGATTGTTGAGCTGTACCGTATTTGGCTAATTGTGAGGTTGTTACCATTTGCATCTAATCATTTAACCTTATCCCCTCTCTGCCAACACTTTTTTTTTTTTTTTTTAACTCCCTATAAACATGATGCTTATTATGTTTCATTTCCACATTTCTGGCAGTATATAATTTAGGCACATAAAGATATCTTAGAAAATATTGTATATTATCACAGCCTCTTGGAAACCAAGGAAGGGATCAGAGTAGTAGTCTGATTCATTATAATTATATCTGTATCATATCAAAGTTTAAGTCCTTAATAAGGGTAAAATTTCTACCCAAGTCTAAATATTCGTGTTTAGACATTTCATACTTCACATTTTCCCAGTATAGACAATTGTATATTGGGAAAGTATTGAGCATAAAAGGTAATAGAACATTCTGCTTAAAATTATTTGAAAAAAAGTTATTAGGTTTTCATTTATGATGTTTTTATGACTTTACGAATACTCATGTGTTTGGTCATGGTGGTAGACTAATGGTAGAGCTATTAGTTTCCTAGCAATGTAAAAGATTTTTACTTTGATCTCTAATTCTTTAAGTATTATTTGAAATTATTTGCGTAGTAGTAAACCATTTCATTTATATGGTATTTGTCCACTGATGCCATCAAGGTAAAAATAAAACAGCTTTCACACGAGTCCTGAAACGTTTAGTATGTTTTTTCTGAATTTATACTGGGTCTGTGAATAATTAGGATAGGGAATGCTTTCTCCACTTTTCAATTCATTTTCTCTCATTTCCATTTCCTTCAAAATTAGAGCAGCAAAGAATTCTTTTGGTATATGTGTCATGCCAAATTATAAATTATTAACGCATTAATATCCTATTGACTACAAATCATATTAGGAATTTGGGAATAAAAACAAATATGGTATTCTCAAATAAAGCATATTTTTTTGTTTGGTTATTTTTTTATCAATTTTTCTATCCTGAAACACATTTCTTTTGCTTATTACCTGTATATGTTTTGTCTGATATTCTATCAGTATGCTTTTTGAATAGCAAAGTTCAAGGGAAAATACTTTGGGGGGGGGATTTTAATGCAGTATTTCCCAAAGTGTGTTTCACAGTAAGTTAGAGTAGTTAGTATGAAATGAAACCTACATATTTTCTGATCATAAGTTTAGGAAACACATGGTTAAACAGAATGTCAAAGCTGTAATATGAGATGGGAGATGTTAAGAGGGAGATATTTTCTAAATGTCTTTGGCCACAGAACCTTATTTCTCATGGAGCTCATGTTCTACAGAACGTGTTTTGGAACTGTTAGCTAACTGCTTGCCCAGAACTGGATCTCCAGGAGTGGATCAACCGTCCTGTAGTAGTGAAAGCTTTCTGCTCTGTATATTGTAGGTATCCCCAAATGCTGTATGACTTGAAGTCATTGTCATAACTCATTAGTTGCAGTACTTTATAGTCAAATATACATGCACTTTATCATTGAAAACATCACACAAGCTTTTAGACCTCTCTGGCCATACATGGCTATATACGGCTTGATAAGGAAAGGAGCTCATTCTACTTCAAAGGAGATGATTTTGTTCTTTCTTATAATTATGTCTTGGTTGTGCGTTGGATCACTGAGTGACTTCACATTGCTATTGTAATGTATCCATAAGCGTAGTATAGTTGATCAATAAGTCATCTGATTTGAAAAACCATCTATTCTACTTATATTCTAAAGGAAAAATTCATTTCCTTTTATTCATCCTCATTAAACCTTGGGCGTGCATCGACACTAGAGCCACTTCTCCGGATGTCAAGACTTTGACTTGTAGTTGCAGGACTCGTGTTTATATGTAATCCTGGGTATTTTTGAGAGACGGTGATTCACTGACAAGGGATGTTTCACCACCTTCAAGGGAGCGTATGTTTTGATTCACTGAGGTCAGTGATACCAGATTTTAACTTCAGAACCTTCTCATTAAGATGAGTTGGTGACTCACCTTGGCTTGTACCTTAGACACGTGGCTTTAAGATAAATGCCTTCTTAATGATAGTTCAGGGCAGCCAAGTCTTTTATCTGCCTGAACTTATTGGCTCTCTTACCCTTGATGTTAATTTGCTGCTCCTGATGGAAGTTGGCTTGTATTATTTTAAAACTTAGACCATACTTAGGATGAGGTATTTTCCTTTATAAAGATAAGTGAAAGTAAGTGCATGAAGTCTGTGAATGGACATTATAAAGACTTTTTACCAGCTCCTGATTTTTTGAATATGTAACAAACCAAACTTTTATAGATGCAACTCCGTTTTGCTCCTGTCCCACATACATACATGATGTTGGGCGAGGGAGATCCGTGCTCATTAGGGTAGCTTTTTGTTGGATTCGTGTTTTAATGCTTGTAGGTGAGAATAAAAGCAAATGGTTGTTGGTATGGGGCCACCCAGTTTTATGAGCTTGAGTATCAATAATGAGCTGTGCTGTATTTATGGGTGGCACTATTTGAAAGGGAGAAAGTATTAAGGAGGAGAAAAAAAGTTGGGGGAGGGAAGGGAGGGAAGTAGGGGATGAAGGGACAGAGTACCCCGGATAGTTGCACCCAGCTTCATTCAGGCCTACAGAACCCCAGTTCAACTTGAAAGAGCTTTTTGGATTATTTTGATTCATTAAACCAGTTGTATCCTATACTATATAATAAGAAACATACACTCAAGTTAGATACTGTTTTACTAATTAATTAATTAATTAACTAATTAACTAATTAATTAACTAAAGATGACTGGCGAGGGGATCTTAACCCTTGACTTGGTGTTGTCAGCACCACGCTCTCCCAAGTGAGCCACAGGCCGACCCTAGATATCATATATATTGTTTTTTCTTTTTGTCTTTTTTGTGACCGGTAAGGGTATCGCAACCCTTGGTGTGGTGTCGTCCGCACCGTGCTCAGCCAGTGAGTGCACCCGGCATTCCTATGTAGGATCCGAACCCGCGGCGGGAGTGTCGCTGCGCTCCCAGTGCTGCACTCTCCCGAGTGCGCCACGGGGCCGGCCCCCTAGATACCATTTTAAAGGTTACATATATATTTGAGAGTTTTCTGTAGATGGAGATAATTAGCATACTTAATTATAGCTCCGTTTTTGAGCCATTCAGATCAGTTGCTGCCAACTAGAATAATGCACACAAACTTAGCTATAAACTGTATAATATTTTAAAGCTAACGTCATTGTTTTTCCCTTCACAAAGTACAGCATGTTTTGAATCTCCATAGGGGATATTTTTTAAAAGTGGATGTCTAAGAATGTAAACAATCGGGAAGGGAGATGCAGCTGTTTATGATTTACTTTTTAATCTTCTGTTCTTTTGTGGCTTCTAATGTCAAAGGACTTTTATTTACCTATTATAGTGTATGGCTTATGACTTTATAAGTATACTTTTTCTGGTTTTTATTTTGGGTTTCTAAATAAAGGATGGAAGGACTGAAGGAAAATTGTCGGATAAAAATAGCCCTGCGTCTACCAGGTTTGCACTGGAAGCAGTGGGCCAGGAGAGCTGAGGTCTTAGAGGGAAAAGCGTTCCTATTTTATGGGCTCAATAAATGTCAGGCCTCATGCTTTACCTTTTGGCTCTGTTTGTGTTTGTTTGTCAGAACCTATTAGTTACACCCAGTTGCTTTTATCTACTATCGTCTAGGCTTTTCCAGAAATGAGGGATTTCATATTTAGTGTTTTTACAGGAGGACACATAATAAGGGACAAAAGTGTGCTTTTATGATGGCAATCTCTTTTGCAAACTGTTTTCCAGAACTGAAGGTATTTCTGATATTCAGGTGCCTCTTATGTGAAATGTTGTTTTAGCTGATTTAGTTTAGATTTATCAGAATGGCATTTCAGTATGTAATTTCTCATTACCCTTTGTAAACATGCCGCTTACCCTGTTTCCTTTTATAAAAATAGCTTTGTGTATTCCAGTGGACTCTATTTAGATGAAAGGCTTGACAGCACTTCCATGCATGCTTTTTATAGCATTGTCTATAAATTTGTGGTTAAAAGCATAGATTTTGAATTTACTAGCTTTGAGATCTCGAGGAATTTATGCACCCTTTCTGAACCTCAGTTTCCTTGTCTTTAAAACAGGAACAGTAATATAATCTCAGGATTATTGTGAGGATTAAATGAAATAATGCCTATTAAGACTCTTAACATAGTGTCTGACAAATAACAAATGTTGACTATATTGTTGATGGAAACTCTAAATTGCCGTGCATGTGTTTGTGGGTTGGGTTACTTTATACACCCCATCCCCACCCCAGGAGTGGTTTACTAAAATATCTGGGGAGAGAGGAGTATACAAGAATAATTTGAAGATATTTATCATCAATATTAAAATTGCTTTCTTTTCTTAGTCACGATTTTTAATTTGTAGCATTAAAAGATAGGCTGTTTTCTTAATGGATGAGGGTATTTCAAAAAGTTCATAGAAGTATTAAAAGATAATAAATTAAAAGATAATATGAATCCTTCCATTAACTTTTTGAAGTACCACCTTATTTTGAAAAGGAAATAACACTTAAAAGGTTAACAAACCGCCTGCTTTAATCACTGCCAAATGTGAGAATCTCTTCATAAAAACTTAAGAACACATTTTCTTTGCTTTGGCTAAAGTTACTTACCCCTAATCAAATCATACGGACCTTATAATATGTGTATCAGTATCTATGATTTTCCTAGAGATCCTTTCTTAGACAGTATAAACATTTATTGAGTGCCAATTATGTATATGAAACACTGATAAATCAGGTAGGGAGAAATAAAAAATAGATCCTTTCTTAGACAGTATAAACATTTATTTATTGAGTGCCAATTATGTATATGAAACACTGATAAATCAGGTAGGGAGAAATAAAAAAACCTCAAGAACAGCTGAGTAAAGAATGTTTGTCAAATGTAAGTTTATTCACAGTCTCAGAAAATCACATTTCATGGCGTATTTGGAGTCTGGTATGATTCTACCATGCCTAGACATAATTTTACCTTTCAGCTGATAAAGTATAAAAAAAATGCAGGATGCAAAAGTTTAGGGTGCTATAGAATTTCCTTTTAGTTAAGGACAATTCATTTCAAATAGTGATTTAACGATTAAAATGATAAGTTCAAAGCAAAATAGGAACCACCTTTACACCAATTGATAAATCAGTGGTAACTTGGCAATATTCTTTATTTAAGGCTTGTGTGTTACATGAATGTAATTGTCTGGGTTTCAATGACACGAGTTAAACACTTAGGTAAAATTGCAGAGAGGCAGAGCTTCTGTGTCAGGTGCCTTCCTTCCCCTTTTCAGTTCCCCCTTTTCAGTCCTCCTCTCGTTATGGTTTCTGGTAGCTTCTTGCTATTGGATAGCATGAATTAATTGCCCTGTAATTACTAAATTGTCAGGATCTGTGCCACGTGCTTTACAGTAACCATCTCACTAAATCGTCACAGCAACTCTGTGGGTTAGTTGCTCTTATCTACATTCTATCAGGAAATCTCAGCTCAGTGAGGTTGATCAAGTGTCTGAGGTCAAGCAAGTGGAGCCTGGGGTGTTCCCGGTCACAGCAACTCTGTGGGTTAGTTGCTCTTATCTACATTCTATCAGGAAACCTCAGCTCAGTGAGGTTGATCAAGTGTCTGAGGTCAAGCAAGTGGAGCCTGGGGTGTTCCCGCTGTCTGGTGGCCACAAGGGTCCAACAGTAAGTGCCTTGCTGGTGATTTACATTCCTGTTGTATTCCATAGCCCTTGGTGAAGTATGTTCTCACTCTGTCCCAACCAGTTAGGAAAACAGCTCTGTGAATTGCACAGCATGTGAATTGCAGTGGTTTTGGAATTAGCTCTCGGGGAGTATCTCTGGCCACCTCATCATTTTCCTACCATTTTCTAAAGTCATTAGAAGCTTATGCTTGCCTTGCCTGGGCTTCTCCTACAGACCAGTAAAGCCACACCTCGGGGTCAGGGCACAGAGTCAGGCCCGGTGAATGAAATTGCCATCAAATAATTAAGACCTGTCTGCTGCTATAAAACATCATTGACTGGAAGAACGGAATCTTGTGACTGACTTCCTTATAAATAGGACTGAAGGGCATGCAGTTGACTCAGGGCCTGTTTGCCTTCCTGTAGAAAGTGGGCCCAGTTTGCTACAGTCTGCTGGTCTGAATGGAAGTTACTCGCACCATAGATCATCCTTTTCTGCTTATTTCTTAGTGTCTTCCAAATTTTGGTACCTTTGAGTCATTATGGCTTTGCTTCTTTCCCTGATATCACCGGCCACACACACACACACACACACACAAAATTTGTATCGGCTGGCCGGTTTGCTCAGTTAGTAGAGCACAACCTTATAACCCCAAGGTCACAGGTTTGGATTCCCATACTGGCCAAGCCATCAAAGAAACTGTTAGAGGCAAATGTGCCACTTTGGCTCTCCCTCTGCAAGCATCTATGGTTCTGCGGATGAGCTATCTGCACAAGGAATCATCTTTATTCTTAAGAAGGATTGTGGAGAATGAATTAATGCTTAGCAGAAAATGGGGGCATATTTTGGTATCAATACTTTTGATATTTCATAGTTGAAGGTATTGTAGACTATTATAGCCATTTAATGGTTCTATTCATTTATTTAGAATGAGAGGCTTTTACTACCTGCTGGTCTCCTAGAATAATAAAGACGTGGTGTTGGGAAATAGCCTCTGATTTGTGCCTTGTGGTTTATTTGGTAAAAGATGGCTGTAGGGCAGGGTATGTGTATTTCATCCAGTTGTGGAGAATGCCTGTTTATTTTTGGTTCTGTCACCTATGAGCGAATGCACATGGCCGTATGTTAGTTCCTCTTGACCAAAACCCTCCGATGTCAAAGTAATCTGCATTCTTTTGTAAAAAGAGAGAAATGGGGGCTGGCCCGGTGGCGCACTGGATAGTGCGCCGCTTGGGAAGCGCGGCGGCGCTC
>NW_007736782.1:34164-60500 GCF_000696425.1 Galeopterus variegatus
CCGAACCCTCGGCAGGAGCGCCGCCGCGCTCCCAAGCAGCGCACTCTCCAGTGCGCCACCGGGCCGGCCCGAAAGTGTGGAGTCTTAAAGAATTCTAACTATTGTCTTCCCCGGTGTCATCTTTGAAGTCATCCAAATCTGTGTTGAAAGCCTTGAGGGCAGAAGGGTCTCATTTTTCTCCAGTTAACTCTTCTAGAACCTTTTCCACCTGGAAATTTTTCTTCATGTTTCAATTGAAAATTATTTCTGCAATTTAAGCCTATTTACCCTCCAGAGATAGAGAACAGATGGCTTGTAGTATAGCCTCCTTGTGGGTCCTCCAGCTAATCCCTCTTCTTTGTCTTTATATAATTTAAATAGTATGTTTCCTCTTTCCTTTTAGGTTCCTTACTTCTTTGCTACTTAGAGTGGAAACAGCACTGGGATCTCTTGGGAGCTGGTTAGATGTGCAGAACCTTAGGCTCCATCCCAAATCTAATGAATCAGAATCTGCATTTTAACAAAATCCCAAGGAGAGCCTAAGTGTGATAAACTTTGAGAAGCACTGCTTTATTCTATATTTTCATAATTTGGCTATTTTCTTTGTGTTTTTCTCTAATGTGGCTGAACAGTGGAGACCAAAGCTAGTCTTGGTACTATAGGAATGGCTTGGATATTACCAAGTAAAGTGGAAATACTTTTAGCAAGTATTTATGTATCTCAAATTCCTGTTCATTTAATACCTGTGATATTAAAACATTTTGAATTAAATTGAGGTGTATTCTTCCTTTACAATAAGTTTGTAGTCTTCAGAGACCCCTTTTGGTTCTTTTTCTGCTTTATGTTCACCCTCTTCATCTATAGAAGTTTCTATTTTGCAGCTGAATGATTTGGCTGCTAGGAATCTTGGTTTGCACTTACATTGAATATCACCCAGTTTTTCCTCTTCTGTTACTATCACTTTGCTTTTCTAAAGAGTTGTGCTATTAAGACTTTAATGGCTCATGGGGTGGTTTGAGAGTGAGTAGAACCGTAGTCTCACCCCAGTGCTTCTCCCAGCCAGTCTCGTGAAGTCAAGCAACTCATTTAATGACCTAATTCTTAACAATACCACCCAATCAAGGAAGTCCTAGTAATACGAGGCCTGGGACTGCTTTGATTTTTCTTTTCCTATTAGTCTACGATCCTTTCGTATGGTGGCTTGGTCATGCAATGGAAGTCACCTACAGAAGTGGGAATGGGGCATTTAAAACAAAAAATTGAAATTATTGTCATCCAGATGTATATTTTGGTTAGCCATTTTACCACCTACCACGTCTATAGAACTCTCAGGTGGGAAGAATGAGCTGAGTTGAATTTTTAAGTTCTTTTATTTCTTGGCTCTATCCCTAGAAGAAGTGCTAGTAAGCTATTAAATGGTCACAGGCAGAGGGAGGGGGCCACCATGGGGAAGGGTCCCAGCTAATTTACTTAAGTCAAATGGTTCTCCAGTCAACTTCCCATTGACTTTCTTTAGCTATGCATTAGAGATGGGATATTAGGATTTTGCAGTCATCGTCCTTCTGCTTGAGAGGCCCCGGGAGGGAAAGTTGTCTTTGTTTCCACTGAAAGTTCTCTCAAGAGAATCCCAGAAAAAATGGCCCTAGCCATAACTCTTCCTTGTGTTGTTACAAAAGGAAAGCGTGGAGAAACCAAATGAGCAGGTAGGTCATGGCCCATTTGGGACATGGTTTTATGGAAAAAACTTCAGGCGATTTTTGAGCAGAATTAAGTAGAGCTCATCATAGGGCTGTTAATTAAGTGTTAATGATAGCCTGTCAATGGTTGAAAGTAAGGCAAAATTGCGTGGTTTGCTTTTATTGTGAAGGCATTTTGTTAGTGTCTCAGGCTACAGTCCAGAAAGAATAGAGGCTATTGTTTTCTTGGTATAGTCTGGAACCAGAGCAGCTCCTTTTTAAAGAGGATCTGTTCTTACTATCATTACCTTAGGGTTCAACCTGAAAAACTTTGTATTTAACCACCTGGAAATGAGCTTGTTCTTTCTGTTCATTGTCTAATTTTTAGAATTTTGAACCCTGTAAGCTCTCATTGATGGTGGTATATGCACCCTACCACCCCCCTTTGCTGTTTTTCTTTAAGATTAAATTTAGGATGGGCAGGAGGGGGGACAATCAGCTTTGTATATCATGAATATTCGTAATAAATAAATTTAAAAAATTTAGGAAAAACAGACCTAAAGGTGTCTTCCTAGGAAGACATGTTATACATAGAAATAGCAAATGCAGTTTCTGTCTTGTATTTTGACCTTTTTTTTTTTTGGTGGGGGGGTGGGGAGTAATAATGATCTTCCAAGTGGGTATTTATTTCCTAAAGTGTAAAAAACTTCTAGGAAATGGTATTCAGATTTAGGAATAGTCTCTCAGAGAGCAAAATTAGTGGATTTATTTTAGAGAGTTGATTAATTCTGGATCAGAGGGAACTAATCCTTTTTTTTTTTTTTTACTCAGGTATTTCAGGATGATGAGCATGATTAATAGTCACAAGTAACATTATTTAATGTGTCTCCTAGGTCACAATATTCTTCTCTTGTGATCTCCCTGAACTTTACAAATGATCGTGAGGGCCACGTATTTTCTCCATAGTATTAAATAGTGGAGGCAAAGGGAGATCAGGTAACTTGTCCAAGATCAGACAGAAAGTACTGGCTAAGTTGGGGAAGATACTAACCTGGCAGTGTTAAACATATTTCCTAGTGGGTTTGGTCTGTTTCTAGTGGCCGGAATAGGTGGAGCAGCTTCACACCCTGTTGCTTGGGCCTCTGTGATGCCTGATATTCTCCCCTCTGTAGTCATTGCTTTTGCTACAAAGTTGTATCCAGAAGGTTCTTGTTTTGCTTTGGAGGAAGGACATAGGAAAACATGGGCCTGGACTGGTTATTTGGATTAGTAACTGTCTTATAAAGAAAAGGTTATGAGCGAATGAGACACAGCAGATGTAAGTTTCAATCAGCAATAATAATTTGGGAAAGGCCATGAGCATGGCGAGGTACCCACTGGGACCCTGAAGCCACAGTGTGGCAGTCACAGAAATACAGGAAGGCCCCAGAACAGGAACTGTAAACATGAACACCTCTTCCCTCACACTCTTGCTAAGAGCTGGTGTGAACCCCCAAAATAATTGACAAGCCATGTTTGGGGGCTTCTTCCATTTCCTCAGCTAAAGGCAACAGCTTCAGAGCAGGGTTTCTCAACTTCAGCACTGCTAACATTTTGGGCTAGATAATTCTTTGTTGCAGGTAGCTGTCCTGTGTGTTATAGGATGCTTAGTAGTATTCCTGGCCTTGACTCACTAGAACCCAATAACACTTCTCTTGCCCCACTCCCATCCCAGTTGTGACAACCAAAAGTGTCTCTAGACATTGCAAATGTGCCCTGCAGGGCAAATTTTTTTCCTACCCACCCAAATTGAGAATCAGTACTCCAGAGATTTAGTGAAATGCTCAGAGACTAGAAGTTGTCTTCAGAGAGATGTAGATTTAACCCCATGAGCATGTTTCAGCTGAAGTCCAGGTGGCTTCCGCCTGGCACTCCAGTGGGCCTGAAGGTGACCCCATTTATCTCCCTTGGAACTGCAACACCCTTAGATCCCTTGTCATAGTTCAGGCTGCTATCTCAAAATAATAGTGGGTGGCTTCAACAACACACATCTATTTCTTAAAGTTCTAGAGGTTGGTAAGTACAGGATCAAGATACTATAGACCTAATGTCTGGTGAGGGCCTGCTTCATGGTTTGCAGAGGGCTGTCTTATTGTATCCTTTCATGGTGAAAAGTGGAGAGCAGAGAGCAGGCGCTCGTGTGTCTTCTTATAAGGGCACTAATCCCAGTCATGAGGGCTCCACCCTTATGACCTATTTACCTCCTGAAGCCCATCACACTGGGGCTCAGGATTTCAACATATGAAAGGGGGGGGCGGGGGGCACAATTCAGTCCATAAAAGTCACTAATAAATATTTCTTAATGAGAGTCCCTTAGTTATCACCACATCTTAATTAAGAAGTGGGAATAATTGTCCTCAGGGTGCTCTTAGTTCAGCCAGGAATCCAGCTCAGCACCATAATAATGATGCTGTTTAACTCAGAATGCTGTTAGGGAAATTTTAAGCAGATGATATTTTCCAAATTAAAGGAAGGATGCTGAAATGTCAGAAAATGGAGAGATGTAGCAAAGTGGAAGTAAAACTTGAAAGATGAAAGCAGAAGACCCGGAGTTTTGGAATCAGCGGGTGAAAGATCAATGCCTCTTTATCAACTGGGAGAATTTTGTCTCTTTATGCGAGACAATAAAGAAGTGTCTGCAGTCAGTCAGAAATCTTCACCATTGTCTGCCTCAAAGAACTTAGAGCTGCAAGCAGTGTGGGCCTTATCAATGATTTCATACTATCTTTTCGATTTTTCCCCTCCTCGTCCAGCTGCCAACGATTAGATGTGCATCTGGCAGCAATTTCAGTTTTTCATCAAGTTACTCAGGCAGCATTGACTGGCTGAGTCACACTCCTGTTCAGTTCCTTCAGATGAGAGATTGGGGAAAAGAATCTGGAAACAAAAGCCACCCAATTCCTCCCCCAACAATTATAAACATGCTTTAGAACCTAGAAAGAGTGCATAAGAATCTCATTGAACATCCATTTAAACCTATTCATGTGATTTCTTTGTAAATGCTTTCATGTAGTATTATAAGTCTTTCACTGGCAGACTTAAAAAGGGTGGGAAACTTCAAGCTTCTACTTTCTTCAAGCAATGGAAGCAGTCTTTCAACAGTGCTTATGCAGACAGCATTACTTTTAAGATCTTCTCTAGGACATGCATTCTGTCTTAATACTTACCTTGTGCTATTCTCTGTGTAGGTAGGCAGGCCTTCGTGCATGACTGTCGTACAGATCATATTTTTAGCTTACCTTTTGTTCTAGCATTCCCCCATGCCACCACCTCTATGAAATAACTTTCTCTCTCTTCCCAAGATGCATCCTAATTTTGGCTTCAGCTTCAGCCCTTGGCTGGCATTTGGTCTGTGGACTCATTCTTGCCTGCAGGTTTCACTGGGGCATTTTTGACTGGTGTGTTTTTAGGTATCTGGAGATGTGAGATCCAAGGGTTTCTAGTTCCTAATTACAGTAGTTACAATAAGAGCTAATGATTGAGGGCTTATTATGTGCCAGTTACAATAAGAACTTTTTATGTGTTCTTATTGTGACTGGCACATAATAAGCTTGACAGTCACATAATAGCTTCATCTTCATTCTCAAAATAATCTTTTTGGGGGTTGAATTCTCTAAATTACATTTTAGAATTCAAAATTGCATACAGGTGACTCATTTATCTCTCAGGTAGTGGCAACTCAAGGGAAATACACATTTATTGCATTATTACTTTATTGCAAGCAACAGTTATAGCTTATCTTTAACGTGACCCAGTTAATATGGGTACTGCTGGTGGCCTTCTGTAGTCCAAGATGGCTGGTATCATACTTTTTATTCTAACTTTTGTTTCAAGAATCACTCTCCTAACCCAGAAATCTTTATGACTTGCATTTCCTTAAGAATTCTTAAGGTTAAACAAGTGAGAATTGTGGATTGAATATGTTTGAGATATGCCATATACTTATATATTTATGATCAGTTTCAATTGGTTTCAGAAAATGAGTGTTCTTTCACTTGCTAGACTTTTTTTTTTTTTTTAAAAGAACCATTCACTTAACTTAAAAGAATCCCAGATCAAATTCTTCCCAACATTTACCCCTTGGTATCATTTTCAAAGCAAGACAGAGACAAAGACCAAACTTTCTTGCTTGTGATTTAAAATGTTGGTTTCCTGGAGATGTTCATTGGATTTGTGTTGTAAAGAAAGTCAACTGATCTTGAGCTTACTAAGGACTGTTGGGATGGCATTGTCCTCTGTTAGGCCTGGTTAGTGACCAAAAATAACCAATGGGACCAAAAAACAAACAAAACAACAACAACAAAAACTACAGGAAGGAGATCAAGGCCACACAGTTGAGGTAACTTGTGGTTCCTTTTAAAGATGCTTGTACAGTTCAGTAAATTTTTTTCTTGCATTACTAAGTTCTTCCATAAAGATAACCACAACCCATATTATTGGGGACTCCGGCTAAAACTTGTGGTGAGTAGGAAATAGATTAAACACAGGTTTTCCCTTTTCTCCCACTGCCAAAAGTGATGTCAGTGGTGTTAATGGTCCTTACCTCAGCCTGCTGCAGACCCACGGCCGTCTGTGCAAACGCTTGTTCTGTGCCCGGCTCCTGCACTGTTATGGAAAAACTGATGATGGTTGAGAAGAAACAATCGGGCAGCTGAACAATTACTCAAATGTAAAATCAGGCCCTTGCTTTCCTGAAGCAATTTGACTACAGGCAGAGGGCAAAGAATAAGAAATTTATTTAGTGCCTAACAGAAAAAGTAAAAGCAGTGGGAATAGGTCTGCGGCTTCCTTTTGTCTAGTTACAGAAACAGTGTTGAGGAAACTTTTTACTATCTAATGCCGCATTGTAAATGAAGTTGTGATTGTTATTTAAGTCGACTGGTTTGTTTCAAAGCCAGACCTATAAAACCTGTATCTGACCATTACAAACAAAATCAAAACCCCCAAACTGATGTGAAATTACAGTATAAACCTCAAACTGGAGTGTAATTCCTGTGAGAGAGAATGTGAAGGCAGGAGAAAGACTGATTTTTATGTCTTCCTTACTCAGGTAGGGAAGATTCTATCATATTACTTTCATGTCTTCAAGTAACAGGTTTATTTGGGTTGAGCTCTTTTAAAATTAAGGCTTCCTGCCCCACAGTACATGTGGCCTGACTTGAAATGTAGAGAGATTTTTTTTTCAGTCCTTCTACCTTGACTCTGTCATATATGTATGGGATGTATTGTAATATTGGTAGAAGAGAGATTTGAAAAATTTTGATTTACATTTGGGAGGAGGACTGTTATGGTGTTGAGCCTTTTTGCTTTATCAGCATGTTCCCTGTTAAGAATGGTAAATAATTAAAGTGGATATTCTTTTACTGGTAATCACCAAAAGATTTCTGAATGTTTATTCAGATTTCCCTAATATCATTGACAGAATACTTTTAATCATTGAGAACTGTATGTTGTTGTTTCAGTCTCTCTTCTCCATAAATCCCTCATCATCTCAAAAAGTTTCAAGAACCTTCTGCCTTTTGTAGCTGGGACAGGAGACATCCCCAGTGCTGACAGAATTCGCCCAGGTAGACCATAGCAGGAGCTCACAGGCTTGATGGTCACCTCCTCGGTCACTCCTGTTTTTTCTTTCCCTTTTGTAATACACGTGCCTTTCTTCACTGGTGGTCTCCAGAAGTCATCAGCCCCGCCAGAAGGTCTTTCACTGGGACAAAAGGGGAACTGGAGCAAGATGGACTCTCACATGCTGGCAACTCTCCATGAATCTTCTTCCTTGGCAACCCCGTGTGCTAGAAGGTCTGGCCCACAACCTTGTGCTTTTCCCCAGCCTGCTGCCATGTGACTCACACCAGGCAAAAGTGCTCTTTAAGCAGCTCTATTAAAGCACTGGCTCGGCTGGTCAGTTACCCTTTGCCATTTGAGACCATGGAACCAAGTCTTTCCAGCTCAATCCTGGCCTGTTTTAAAAGAAGTTGCTTTCCTTTCTTTAGCTGAAATGGCCTTTTCCTTTAAAAACAAAGTAGCAAACATCTTGGTCTTACCTCTAACATTAGCTTAATCCTAACTTGATTTGTTTTTGTTTGGTGATGATCATCCGAAAGCTTTAAAACTGAGAATGCTTTTGCACCACTTAGTTTGGTCCTTTCTCAAAGCTTCAGCTTACCCCCACACCTTCCAGCTGTACACTGTAAGGAGCAGAGAGATTCTCCTGTGTCCCAGACTTTTGAAGCTCTCTGGATTTAGCTTTTCTTTTCACATGGGTGAATACCATAGCTAATAGCACTAAACTGGGTGATGTGCTGCCTCCCTAGATGCTGCCATCTCACTCGGATGGTAGAAGCCAGGCTCTAAGTCAGGAACTTCCTCATAGGGGTCACAGTTATCAAATAGATCCATGTTCTCATTTATTCATCTGGGACTTTATAGTGTGAATGTTAAGATGAGGAACACTCATTTACTGCCAGAACTGTGACGATATTCGAGAGCAGTGGTTTTGAAAAAAATTTACAGGACTCATTTGCCAGATTCAGGTATGGTTAAAAAGAGTATTTTTGCAGTATTTTGTAAGGTACTTTATTAATGTCTAAACATTCTTGAAGATGTGATCTGCTTTAAATTAGTGGTACCATGAATTCATGGCATCAGCATCAGTGAAGAAATCAATTGGGGTAGCAGTGGTATGCCGTTGGGTGTAATTGTTTGAAATGAGCAAGCAATGGACTTCAGAAGACAGAATAGAGAGAGATGTCACAGGCGTCGTCAGCATCTTGCAAGATACAGAACTACCCAGCAACCTCTCTGCTTTCACATCTCTCCATTTTTTTTCTCTCCATTCCCAGAGAATCTTGTTCTCCTCTGAGAGGAATCCTTTCCCCTCCTGATTCTTCCAAATGCTTTGCCTGTGCCTTTCCCTTAAGGACTTGGGCTTTTGGAAACCAAAATCAGGAAGCCAGAGGCATTTCCTACTTCCTATGGACAATGAAATGGGAGCACGAAAAAGGGATAGAATACCAGGAAGCTTTAAAAAATTGATCACCATTTCAAATATTTTCTCATCACAGATTTTTTAAGAATGGGAAAGATCTAAGCATGACAAAAATGTTATTTTCCTCTCCTATTTACATTTTTTGACATTAAATGCAGAGTTTTAAGAGTTCAAATCCTTTAAGTAAATAGTGAAATTAGAACCACAGCTAAATAATGGTTTTCTCTGGGTGATGGGAATTATAAGTAATGTTTATTCCTTCTTTATGTTTTCCTGTGTTTTATACATTTTCTACGTCACGCTGAAGTTATCTTTCTTAAAAAACAGCTTTTTTATGTTAATTGGAAGAGAAATATTCTGTTTGAGACATTTCTTTAAGTGGAGGATTTTAATTTATATGAATTTTTCAAGTTGAATCTACAATATAAGATTTCAAACAGTGATCTCCACTGGAAAAAAGCTATACTACAGTCGTTTTTTAAAGCACAGTTGGATGAAGCAGGGTTACTTTCTGGCTACATTTTAGTATATGACAATAGCAAGCAACTTACAATATGTTACTCCCATTTCCTTAGTAAATGTAGAAACTGCTAGTAATGCCCTAGCCAGATTTTTATTACTATGTTGCACTTGAGTCAACAAATTTGCAAGAAATTTCAAAACACGTAAATACGGGATAAAAAACACTTGTCAATGGTGTTGACTAAAAATGCATTGCTGAAAGAGTGTATTCTTCCATTGTACTTACATTGTAACCTCGTGCTGTTTTCAGCTGCTTTCAGAGTGAAAACTAATCAGTAGACTGAGACAATGTGACAGGAAGCAAAAGCCTTATTTGTTTTTCACCTCTAGTAGGCATAGTTTAAGTGGGTAGAGTCCAGAAGATGTAAATTCCTGCTGGATGCAATAATGCAATAATCCATAGGTCTCAAGTAGCATTGCTCAAGTGTTGACTTATTTGATAATGCTTTAAAAATTACATTTTTCATTACTGGCAACAGGATTAGGTGGGTTTTATCTTACAAGAAGATACACACAGAAGGATACAATGGATACTGATGCTGTGATGAAATTTTGTCAAAATGTAATTTCCTGCTACTAAATCTCATGACAGGTGCATCATATTTTGGGGTTCAGAAGTTATTCCCCAATGAAGTAACTAGAGAGAATGTATTGCAGGAACATCACCACTTGATATTTACAGTATCTTCTTTTAAGGAAATGTTTTGCTTTCTTGTTTCCAGTGTATACATGTTACACGTGAGTTTTAGTATTTGTAGAACATTGTAGCAATATTTGCTACATATGGTTGCTGTCAGTCAATTGAGGTTGTATTTATAAAGTACATGTAAACACGTGTATGCTTGTCTCATCTTTTCCGGTGCTTATTACAGTCTCTATCATTGCATTTATATTTGTCATTCAACAGATGTTTATTGAATTGAATGACTGCAGGAGCCTGGTATGAGTATTGCTTTTTTTTTTTTTTTTTTTTTTTTTTTAACAAAAGGTTTTTTTATTGAATAAATGGGGGGGGGGGGGTGGGTTAGTTTTTTTTTTTTTTTTTTTTTTTAACAAAAGGTTTTTTTATTGAATAAATGGGGGGGGGGGGGTGGGTTAGTTTTTTTTTTTTTTTTTTTTTTTTTTCTGTTTTTAAACATATCTCTAAGTTATACAAATATACATGTTTGCCTTTTCCAAGTGAGTTGCTTTATTCAAGCTCAGCCTTTCTTGACTGCAAGCATATAGAGGTAGGGATATGTACAGATGAACTTAAGTCCCAAAAGTGTATGTTGAGGTATGTCTACATTATAAGACTTCCTTTCCAACACACTGACCAGAGCAACTGTCAGGAACAGCTATATTTTTAGAACTTGAGTTTTGTAGCTCTTTGGCTTTTGATAATACCTAGCTGATACCATTACCCAGCTTAATCAGCCCCTTTATTCATCGTATTTGGCTCTCAAAGCTTTTTGGCTGTCTCCAAAGATCAAATGTGCCCTCAAAGGGCTAAGACTGGCTGCTATAGTGACCTTTCAAAAGAGTATGCACAAGGCTGAGAAAGCAGTTGCAAAAAAGAAATGGGAACTTGAGAAGGCATTCCAAAAATGCTTCTAACAAAGGCTGCATGTTTGGAATAAGTATTCAGCCTCCAAGGTGGCCCCTGTGAAGGACAGTTCTCACTGAGGGGTGTCTGTTAAAAATCGGTGTTATTGCTCCATTACTTGGTGGCTAAACTTTATGTACACACACTACACACCCTTGTACAAAAGCATACAGGTGTGAACTTCAGACTTTCCCTTTAAATTTTTTCCAGGCCTCTATTGCCTGTTTATAGCCTCTGTCTCCATCCTCCCCCTACCATGTCAGCACCGCCTGGCACTGTACCGCTCGCTTTCTCTTCTTCATAGACTCCTATGTCGATGACACAAGTAGCTAGGTGGCATTTGTGGCTGAGACGTGTTGACCAGGATTTGTGATAAAAGGCTTTGAAAAATAGTATGCTAAGACTTTGGAAGGAAGATATATGATGGAATTGATATGTCCTTTTATTTCCAGCTCTTTGAATGTACTTGAGGAAAATTACAGGGATGGTTTCCGAGGTGCCCAAAGAATAGATTTCAGCACCCAGTGGAGCCATGTTTTCTCCTGTCCTCATGGGACCCCCCAGCCTCTGCCCTTGTGCATGCATGCAGGTTGGCACATGTGATCGTAAAACTGGGTACAGTTTGTTCCCGTACTGAGCTGTTCGTTCAGCCCTTCTGGATGAGAGCCAGATATGAAATGAAAAACATACCGTGTGCCCTTTGCTTGTCCCCCATTTTATATGCGACAGTTTCTTTGTTTGTCATGGGTCCCTCAGTAAAGTGTGGCCTCTTCTTGCCTAATTTTAGGCCCAGAGCTATGAAGCTGTGCTAAGCTGTATCTAGATATTCTGATAGGAACAGTCTAATATAAGTTCAGGAGAAACTTGAAAGAAAACAGGAGATCTGGAGCTCATTGTCTGGGGAGTTTGGTTGCATACCACCAGGCTTTGAAAAGGTGGGCTTTCCTTTTACTTGTCGAGACCACACTAAGTAAATCCTGCTTCTGTGGCATTTAAAGGGATCAGCCTGGAATGCTACTTTTGTTGTTGTTTGTTTTTATGTTCCTGTCTCTATTCCAAGTCTTTATTAGTAAGTTAAATAACAGTCTGTTTACCTCTCTCTTAGAGGAGGAGTGGACATTTAAAAATGAACAGAAATCTTCTCATAAACCTGGAGTCCTCATTTGGTAAAGTTTGACTAACCTGAAAGCCATTATGGAAATAGCGATGATGACTGATTCTAGCCATAATCAACCTCTTCAAGAGGAGAGAGAGAGGAAGAAAGTTATCTTGGCCAGCATTTATGTTGTGGGAATTTTAGAATCCATGGCTGTCTTGGTAGCTGACATGGTTATTCCTGCTGCATCTCTGTTCTGTCACCTGGCATGCCCTCACTGTGCCTATAATTAGATATAAAGACCTTTTAGCTTGTCATTCAAGGTTCTTCACCATCTACCTCAACCTATATCTGTAGAATTTACTCCTTCTACTCCCTTTCGGGTACCTTGTGGCCCAGGGAAGTCACATATTTCTCTTGGCCTGCCCACAGCTGCCCTTTCATCCCCCCTGGGCCTTGTTTTATCAGGTGTCCTCAGTGGGTAGTGTATTTTGTCTCTGTTATTCACTCAACTCATATCTATTGAGTACCTGCTGCATGGCAGGCTTATGCTAAGCTCTGGAGATGCAACCCCAAAACAGCATGGACACAATGCCTGTTTCCATGTCCCAATATTATTCCTTTTCTTCCAAATCAAGCCAAGTATGTCAGCGAGGTACCCCTTATTTTCCCAGCCAGAAGTATTCTTTCCTTCCTCTGTGTGTTTAGAGTTTTTTTCCCCCCTGTGCATCTATCATGAAATTCACCCCATCTATTTTGCATTCTATCTATGAGCAGAGCTTGCCTTCCTTTCTAGAATTTCTAGAAGGCAGGGCTTGCAGCAGAATTCAACTGGGTATCCTCCATAGTACTTAATGTAATCATTTATTCATTCAATAAGTATTTATTGATTATCTACTTTGTGCTGCATACTTTTCAGGGCACTCTATAAATATTGATATTTATAGATAACTTTTGAATGCATGAAGAAATAGGGACCTCTGAAGGACTATCTAATGTAATGCTTGAGAGCAAAACATGCTTTATAAGGTTAAAAAAGGGTCTCCTCTCTTCAGGGGAATATGAATAATGCCCCTTTGAGGTCTGCCTTCTTGAACTGCATAGAAGTATGTGCTTTTGCCTGAATAACCTATTTCTATTGGACTTAAATCTGAATACCTTTCCTTTCTTTTTTAATGATTAACTAGGTCTATTTTGCTTGGTCTCTTTTTACATCTAAAATTCTCAAGTCAAACAATGTTACATTAAATAATGATTTCATATTTTGTGATGTTGAGCTCTGCAACTTGAAATTATAAAATCTGCAGTTGACTTTTAACCAAAGGAAGACTGAGTATACTGATTGTAATATTCCCCATAGTATGTAGCAGTTTTACACAGTAACTATCATGTACATTTTTGCTTCAGTCATACCAAAGGATTTTGTATTTTTGCGTTGCTAAACCTCTGAAATGTCTAGATCGCATTGATTTGTTTACTGATTTAATATTGACTACTTCTAGTTTGCGATTGCTTTAGACACTTGCATTTTGAAGGAAAAAGAAGTTAAATACTGTTTGTTGATTTTTATTTCGGTGCTGTTTGTGCCTGTGATTCCAGTTTATCTGACACTGCCCCCTTTTCTAAAAAGAACTCTAAAACAGTGATTGAAAGTGCATTTTGAGATGCCCTTGATGATGTATTCTTTCATTTTCCTTTTCAGAATGAAGACCTAAATGACCTCAGCAAATCCTCCTGTAACTCATGGGTACCCAGATGCTAAATATTTCATGACTCACAACTAGGACCTCACATCTTCCTCCTCAGTAGATGGTACGACGCATTCATTCAGTCTGTTTACTTTATACAATCCTCAGGAGTTTGTTGACTGAACCGCACGTTCTATATTGTGCCAAACAAAAAAGCACTGTGACACCAGAACAACGAGTCTGCATAAAGTTCATCTTCAACCTTAAGGACTTAGCTGGCCACAGTGAGCTGACGTGCCCACCCGCAGGCCACGAGAGAATGGGTTCACTCTCAGTGCATTTACAAGATACGTTTCATCTGCTGCTGAAACTGTGTGTGACAAAGCATCATTGTAAATTATTTCATATAAAACTGTTCGCATTGGGTGGAGAGAGTGTTAAATATTTAACATAGGTTTTGATTTATATGTGTAATTTTTTAAATGGAAATGTAACCTTTCTTACAGCACATCTCTTTTTTGGATGTGGAACTGAGGTATACAATGTTCTGTTGTAAAGAGTGGAGCAAATGCTTAAAACAAGGCTAAGAAGAGTAGAATAGGGTATGATCCTTGTTTTAAGATTGTAAGGCAGAAAAAGATAATATAATAAGAATCATAGTGCCATAGGTGGTTCTCAATTGTATAGTTATATTTGCTGATACTATCCCTTGTAATATAAACCTGATGTTGAGCTGTGTTCCTTACAAGATTAATCTTAATTTTGTATTTTTCCTGTAAGACAATAGGCCATGTTAATGAAACCGAAGAAGGATATATTCTACTGAGTATTTTCAAGTGTCAGCTTAAAATTGGCAATTGAATGGAAGCAAAATTACAAGAAAAGGAAATCAAAGTCTTCCTATGTAAATACTGTAAAGAGGAGACATAAGTGATCCCTTCACATCAAAAGCTCTCTTTGGAATGAACTATGTGGGTGTTTGTAAATTCTGGAAATGTCTTTCTATTCATAATAAACTAGATACTGTTGATCTTTTCTTCTCTCCCCTTCCCCCATTCTGTAAGCTTCCTGCTCCATTCCCATCATTTTTTTCTGTGCTCATGTTATGATATTTCATTTCCTGCATTGTCTTCAGAAAGATGGTGAGATGAGTGAGTGCTTGCTAACCAGGAATTAAAATTCCAGAGTTTTTTTTTTTTTTTTGGTTACAACCAGGGCTACATGTCACTTTCCTGAAGACCCTTATCTCATGTTTTCTGAGAACTTCCAGTGTTACATTATTTAACTCAATGTAATTGGCCCATTTGCCCTGGTGGGCGCTAGCCTGTTATTAGTTAATAAAACACAGTGTACAGAGAGCACATAAAAGCATAATAACCTGCTATTGAAACATCTAGCCAGCAGTAAAAATGGGAATCCTTTTCTTGTTTGGAAAGTATACACGTCTTGGAATTTTTCCTTGTGAAAAAGAAATGGTCATGAATGCACTTAAAGATATTGCCTACAGAGTTTTTAATCTTTTTACCAGGAAACTTCCTAAAGGTTAAGTGAATTAAGGCAAATATGAGGCTCCCCCCGAGTCAGTCTGCATCAGGAATTCCCACCCCTACTGTTGGGAAGAACAACATTTTGTTTTTCTGAAGGGATGAGCTCCCTGGAGGGGGGTAGGGCTACAAGTAAGGGGTCAGAGTTGGAGGACATTCCCACGGCTGCTGTCCCTGATCTACTAACTGGTTGGGGACTCCTGCTCTACTCAAAAGGGAGTGGAGGTCAGTGGAACCTCTCATACTGCTGCGGCTCGTGTGGCTGCTAATTCAACCGGATGGCATGTACCTCACAGACTGTGTACAATGTTCATTGTTGCAGATTTTAATCATTTGCATGCTCATCAGTTTCTAAGATAAATAGGTCTCTAGTCATTAGAATCCATTGTTTTCAAGGAACTTGCTGAGTTACCTCATTTCCTATTAGTAGAGAACACTACCAACTTTTAAAATCTGATATGAAAGTTGTTTTTTTACTCTTTTGTAAAAAAGACTTTCTTAGTCAAACTAACTTTTCATTTTTCAAGTATTCTCACTCATACTCTTGCTAGTGTAAGAAGCAAGTGGCCCTGCTTTCTTCCATTGAGGACTCAAATAGTTAAAGAAATCAATGAACAAAGTCAGTCCCAACCATTTTTCTTGCAAAGTTGATTATTATTTCTTAAGGAACCTAAACTTTGAATATATATTACCAAGATACCTCTGTGTGGAATTGTCAACATTTTGAGTAAGAACAGAAATGAAGAGACTGGAAAATCCATCTCTTGGTTACTATTTCTCTGACTTTTTGTTGAGTCTGATAGCATAAAGGTAGAAATTCTTATCTAAGCTGCTTCTAGTGGTACCTGAGCTGGTTTTAATGGTGGTATCAAACTTTACTGATTTCAAACTGGAAATTGCTGATGCTCAAGCCAAAAGCTCACGATCTGGCTACATGAAGGGTTGACTTTGGGTGACATCAGCTGCTAAGTCCCTGTGTTCAGTTCCTATTGAGGAGGGTTGGCTTTTATCCATTTCAACACATTTGTAGGCCAGCCAAGGACTTACATTATCCACCTTCTAGCCGCCTCTGGTTAACCTAGAAGTCAGTGGCCTTTTCTTCATGAGACTGACCTTTCACAGTGTTCTTTCTTAGAGACTTAGAGTTTTAAAATTCTTTGTGAAAAGAACAAATACGTTTCGTGACTGATATCTTGACTCTGGGCAAAAGAATGGCCCTAGAACCAGCTGGAAGTGAGGAGAATCCATTAATGATCAACCACCTGAGTCAATAATGACAAATCGGTACTGATGTTCCATTTGTGGCTATTTCTTGCTAACTTTCAAAGGTCAGGGACTCTCTTGACTAATCTAGTGACTTCAGAAATAGATCTGCTAAAAATCATCTAGCCAGAATATAGATTTTTTTAACCTTTCTTCTCCTGGCTTTTGTCTTCTAGCTGCCTTTTGAGACATTTAAAGTATTAATAAATAATTTTACTGTAATAAGCAGTGTTTTACAATACCGAAGCCTTGTATTACTCAGTCTTGCATCCTGAATACAGTATGCCCTATAGTTGGAAACTTTAATTTTATTACTGCAGGTAGTTTAAAAGTGGGGAAGGGGCCTCATGATCTGCTGACAATAAGAGCCATGAGAAATAGTATAGATGTGATGTGCTCTGACTGCTGGTAACAGTGATCCTGTATTTGGTCTCACGTTGCTTTTGCAGAGCTCTGTAGGTCAGTTCATTGCACAAGGAGGCCCTGAAACCAGACACTGAGAGTTAAGACCATGACTGGGGAGAGAAGGGACCCTTTGGAAGGCAAGCAAAGGAGAATGCATGGAAACCAAATAGGAAATCGCTTGTCTGCAGCGATGGGGGACTTCATGTTTCTAGGACACGGTGAATGTCAGCTGGAGGAACTCAGTTCCTATGCATATAGGCTGCTGAGAAACTTGAGAGGAAGAAGCATGCTCTTCTAGGGATGTGAAGAGATGTGATCTCACCAATACTAAGAGAAAGACCTCCATGCTGTGAACATAAGTCATGCAGGGCAAGAACAGCTTCTCATACTCAGTAGAACATCAAGGGTTAAACATTGGTGCCTTTGGTCATTTCTAGAACTATGCCAGAGAAGACCTTTGAGGTCCTTCCATACCTCTGTAAATGTCTCCTAAGTGTGGATAAAGAACGTGTGGGTCACATGGAGAGTTGGGAGCATCAGATTAGATGCTGGGAGGAGACAGGATGATATTAGAGGTGGTTGACTCTACTCCTAAGGAATTTATCATTAATTAAGAGCTTATAATTACCTATAATGATTAGAAAACATATGACTTAAGTGGAGAGTTATCTTCCTTTCCCAATTTGCCAGTCACTTGGCATTTGTGATGTAGACACCAAGAGCTCTGTCGTGTTAGACTTGTGCTGTTCACCTGGCATTTAAATCTCTTTCTTTGCTGATCCTGGTCATTTCCCCAGTATGCCAGATGATAGGATAAATTCAGTAAATAGGAAAACTTGTCTGTATTAGACATCTTTAGTGCTGGTTTTCTTCCTTTGTAGAACTTTACCATTGGCTTAAGAATGTAGTTCCCGGGACAATTTTTCCTGCAAAGTACTTTCCTTAGACCTCTTGGCTATGGGGTTGGACAAATTAAATACATACATATTTTCATTTAATGTCTGTTTGGTTTGGTTTATCATCTTAAGCTGGTGGTGCTGCTCATGGTGCTATTTCATCTGTGTACAAAAAGACCAATACAGGGTCTGTATTGCTACCAAAACATTTATTGTATGTATGTGTGTAATATACGTATTACGTATATATGTATCAGGTACTAGGCCAGGTATATATTTTTTATTTAGAAATGTTTTACTCTTCCAAGTTTTCTTTATAGTGTTGTGCTTTTTTTTTTTTTCAATTTTTTTTTCCTGATTTTGTCTGGTACTTAGAACTGTAGTGTCTTCATGGTTAATTAAAACTATAAATGAATTCAAGGATGTGAATGTTAGTGATCCTTAATGTCTTTGATTGTGGGAGATGAAACAAACTGCCCATTAAAATTTGCTGGGGCATTTGATTGGGTGTATAACCATTTTACATACTTTTATAAGTGATTTTGGTACAGATGGGTTTGCCTCACCCTCAACCTCCTCAGTTGGCTTTCAATGGCCAAATGTATAAAGAAAAACAAAAAAACCTTTGAAAAGATTTTAAGCTGCTTTTGTTGGTGATACAAAGGTTGGAGGGAGAGGGGAGTGAGTGGAAAGACTTGTGTTCT
This sequence comes from Galeopterus variegatus, assembly GCF_000696425.1. Taxonomy (NCBI): domain Eukaryota; kingdom Metazoa; phylum Chordata; class Mammalia; order Dermoptera; family Cynocephalidae; genus Galeopterus; species Galeopterus variegatus. Next base: position 52,547 of record NW_007736782.1, read on the forward strand.
GTTGATGTTATGTGCTAGACCAACCTTGTCAACTTTAAATGTGCACACAGATTCCCTGAAGAGCTTGTTCAAGTACAGATTGTCATTCTAGGTGTCTGGGTTGAGGCCCGAGACCCTGCATTTCTAACCAACTCCCAGAGGAGGCCAGTGCTGCTAGTCCTGGTCTGCCCATGACACTTGAGTAGCCAGGAAAGGAGTGGTGTTTCTCAGCCCTGCCTACATATTAGCATAATTTGGGTAGCTTTTAAAAAACATCAATGGCCAGGCCAACTTGGGAGATGCTGATTTAATTGATTTGGGGTGGGGCCTGGACATCTACTGTTGTTTTTTATGCTCCCAGGAGATTCTATCGCGTGGTCAGCACTGAGAACCACTGCTGGGAAGGGTTGCCCAGACTTGTCTGATTACTAGAGCTGCTTATTAGAAATACTGATCCCCTGGAGTGGTCAAGGAATGTGTATTTTTAAGCAGGTGACTCTTCTGGTTGGCAAGTTTGGGAAATCCTGATTTCTGCACAAGTGGAGCTTTGTACAGAAATCAGAAACAGTCTATGTTTCATTACTAGAAGATATAGTAACACCTACTATTTTTGAAAATAATAAATCATGGTGCCAGTATAGAAGCAACCAAGCAACTCCCCTCCTCTTTTGAGCTTTCTTGCTTAAATAATTTAAAATAGAGGATGATTGATATATCCTATGTTGTTAGGGCAAACTCTAAGTTATTAGACATTTTGGAAACATTCAAGATTTTTTAATTTTTTTTTTGTAATGAGCACGATGCTCAACTGAGAGTATAAAGATTGACTTTTCCACCCTTATTTGGTGCACCAGGCTATAGGGATCTTCCTTCTGCCCAGCGGTGTAAATGATTTTTCAGTGTTAAGAAGCAGCACACAATATGACTTACTAAATGCTTGAAGTCATTATTATTATTATTTTTTCCTTTTTGTCTTTTTTCGTGTCCGGCAACGGATCACAACCCTCAGTGTCACGCCCGTACCGGACCAGGACCAGCAACGGGATCGCAACCCTCGGCGTTGCCCCCACACCTCGCCCAGCCAGTGAGCGGGAACCGGTCTGTATGTGGGATCTGAACCCTCGGCGGGAGCGCCACCGTGCTCCCAAGCGGCGCACTGTAGCAGTGCGCCACCGGGCCGGCCCTGAAGTCATTATTTGATCTTTATATTAGTTCCCTCAGTTTATACTTAAAACAAAAACACTGATTTTTTTCCTCCCAGTGGTACTGCAAAGCAAACATCACTTTAGCCCCACTGAAATTACGTGTAAACATCACTAATTAGTATTAATTTGAGGGGAGTGTGGTTGGAATGAATTAACGGTGTCATTTATAGCATAATTGCCTTATTACCTTTACACATATATAGAAACAACCTAAACATCAGTAAAAGGACTTCACGAGTTAATAGCCGAGGAGAATTTGTAATCACCTCACTGATTCTGTCATAAACAATAGCAATATGAATTTTACATTCATTCTAGGTTGGCCACCAGGAGTTAGGTCAATTATCCTATTTGATCCTCCCAGCAACCCATAGGTAGATAAGGGTGTGTCTGTGGTCACAGGTTGCTGAGGGGTGGAACGATCTCTAATGCTGAGGACAGCTTGATGGCAAAGTTGATACTCTCATCCACACCACTGCAAGTCTCCAGTTTCCAAGTACTTAAAAAATTGTGTTCCATACATTAAAAATGCTATCACTCCGGCTGCCTTGTGTTATGAATTTGCTAAGCAAACATGACCTCCTATGACCCTGAAAGTGAAGCTCTGTCCAAATTATAACTTTTACTCTACCAGGGCCCTTGTTCCTTTTATTTCCACTTTTTATGTCTAGCTTAGCTCATTCATGTCAAAAGTCATTTTCTGATTTTCTATTGTTTTTCTCAATAACTACGCCTTTTTTCAGCAACAGAATAGAAACATCCAGCTTTATTTTAGGAATGCTCAAAGAAGGACAGGAGGTTAAAGTGAAAGCTGCATGAAATCCAAATGGCTGTGCTTTTAGGCATTACATTAGGTTTTACACATTACCTCCTGTAAACACTCTCACATCTGAATTTCTAATATTCTCTGTTAGGAATACTAATGATTAGAAAAATGACCAAGATTATCGACAGGAAAAATGGGGAGGTGGATGCCTGAGTATCATCAGAATTAGAGAACAAGTCCTTACCTGAAGTAAATAATGGTTGAAGCTCTTCCATGGTGCAGGAATCCCCGCTCTAATACACACTCAATGCTTCTCAAAGCTCAGACTGTAGACCACCTATAGCCGAATTTCCTAATGGGCTTATAACATATATATCGTAACAAGGGCCCCAGAAAACTATGTTAACAACAAATTGGGTGCACACACACACACACATCTCTTCTCTCCAGGGTCATTCTACACCCTAACCTTGTAGGAACTTGTTATTGGGGTTCATGATGCAATGCTCTATCTGCTCACCTCTCTGTGTAAGTTTCTCCAAAGCTCTAAATCTCAATTGTAAATGGGAGAAAATAAATGATGTAGCTGGAGTTCCTCACCAGTCCTGAAAAGCCAAATCATTCTATAAAGTATAAATCAGTAAAATTAGTCTAAACTTGTGTAAGAAATAGTATGAAAATAATAATTTTCATACTATTTTAATTATAATACTGTAAATTTGTATAAACAGCATTATAAAGCACTATTCTGATTCTATAAAATAAATAAATACATGTAAATAGAAGGCTGTGTTCCAAAATATTAAGTGGAATGGCTGATGGCATTGTGATGATTTTTGTTTTGTATTTTTCTGTAAAGTTTTAGAATGATTATATCTCATTTTTATAATGAGAAAGAAAACAATACAATATTATAAAAAATGCAAAGGGGGTTGGATGAGAATCTTAGTGAATCCCCACAATTAATCTTACCATTTCATGGTCAATAAATAAGGAGTTGGTCACCCATGACCTGGAGGCTAAATCCAGCTTGCTGCCTATTTTTGTAAATAAAGTTTGGTTGGAACATAACTGTGCCCAAGCATTTACATATTGCATGTGGCATCACGACAGCAGAGTTCAGTAGTTGCAACAATGACTGAATGGCCTGAAAAGTAAAGTACTTACTGTTTGGCCCGTTACAGAAAATGTTTGCTGGCCCCTGCTACAGACGTTTTTCAAGAGGGAGAATTGGGATCCGAGGCAAAATTCCTTGCCCTGAGCTTCTGCAGTTCCCCTGAATCTGCTAAAAAAAAAGCTATCATGGTAGATGTTGGAGCTCTGCCACCACAAGTACAGTGCTGCTAGACAGGGTTTATGATCATTTCTTAATTCCTATGCAGTCGATTGTTAAAGTGTTAAAAGGACTTCTTTAAAATGATTTTTATATATAAACACTAAAATACTATTTCACAGTTAGGCAAGTAGAGCTGAATTAGAATAGAGCTGGGTTGATGGTTTTTTGTTGGTGCCTCAGTTTTTCTAGATTAAAAAAAAAGAAGTAGAAATCAGTTAAGGCTTGTCTTTTTCAAATAGAGGATGGGTTTTCTTGAGAGAGACCAAAGGAAGTTCATAGTAGATTGTGGTACCCAGAACAGCAGGACCTCAGCTAATACAGCAGTAGGGACAATAAACAGGCCTTTCTTTCCATTCTCTTTTTCTAACTAGTGATCAACTGCAGGGCTGAGAGTGGAGATGAATCCCAGGAGTGTGAATTCTGGCCAGGAAGACAATACCTGGTAATCTACGAGACAAAGATAAAATATTGGAGGATTATTGGATTTTTAAAAAAATGAACCATTGTTCTACATTGATTCATTAGATAAAATAAGAAGGTAATTCCTTGGTATTTTTATCATAAGATCCCAATATTCTCTAATCACACCCTCAATTGATATGCTAGGTGCAAGATATGGTATAAAACAAAGTCCTTGCCTCTTTGAAGTTCCCCTATTATTTTTAGAAGTGAACTCAGATTTCAACTGTATTACTTGTTTTACAGAAAAGAAAACTGGATTTCAGTTCGACCCCCATTTAACATGACTTTATTTTAAAACCAGATTTATACCCAGTTGATTAAAGTGGATTCCAGAAGTGCTTTAACATCCCCCTCCCAGCCAGTTTTGGGGGGCTCTAATGGGCCCAGTTTGCAGTGTGTGGAGCTAGTGCATGGATTTGGGAAGTCATGTCCTGGAGGGTTTCTGAGGTGGACCCCATAGCCAGCAAGGTGGAGTGTGGGAGAAGGTGCAGCACTAAAAGGAGACAGCAAAAAGGACCAGAGAGCTGAGATGACACGGGGAAGCAGGACAGGCAGTGGGTAAAGGCTCCCAGAGTGGACTTTCAACAAGGCCAGAAAGCGACCAAAAAGCACAGTGTTATTGCTGAGTGGAATCCTTTATCATCAGATATAACTCCTCATTCTCATTTAAAGTCAAGGAACTGAGGTCTCCAGTCTCTCACCCATGAGTTCAGATTCATTTCTGGACCAGATAAAGACCCAGGTGACACCGACAGCTTACAGTTATGGAGCATTTGCTGCATGCCTGTTGCTGCTTATGTGGTCCCCATACAGCCCTTCATCCCAAAGCCTTGTTGATATCACGACACCACTTTACAGAGTTAAAAAGCTAAGGTCTAGAAGCGACCTTGTCCTAGGTCTTCCAGTTGGTAAGTGGGATTCCAACACAGTTTCATTACTGATGGAAAGACAGGGAAACTGGAAACAAAACAAAACAAACCCCACGTACTTTGAAATCCTGATACACATTTATGACACTAAATTGTCAGAAAATGCCATGTGGAATCTCCCCATGTGCAGTTTTGGTACTCCAGGCACAACCTGTACCCCCTCTTCAGCAGCCACCCTCGTGTTCGGCTTCCTTCTCTCATGCTTTTGAAGGCTTCTGTTTGGATATCTCTTCCTTCTCTCATGCTTTTGAAGGCTTCTGTTTGGAAGTGCTCTTTGGATATCTCCTATTAACCTCTTCATGCTCAATTCCTAAGTAAGGATTTCCCCCTGGGTTCAATGAGTTTCCCATTTGCTTTTCACAGAAGACCTGTACACACACACACACACACACACATACACACACACACACACACACACACGATTCAAGGAAGAAATGTTAATGATGCATCTAAAACAATCAAATTTGTTTTTACATCCACAGCGTGTTTCTAGTTTAAATTCAAATTTTCATTTAACTTTACATTCTCCTCTCATCCCCAGCACATGCCACCACTCCAGTTAGCAAGGTCCCATGCCCCACATGTAAAAAAAAATATGGAGTCCTGAATCTGGTTTACTTCATCTGTTGAAAGATAAAATAAGTTTGGGCTCAGCTAAACAAACTTCTTCCTGAGTAGAGTAACCCTCCTTTTTCTGTTTGCTGAAATGTTTGACAGATGGGAATCTGATGGGAGTATTTCTTTTAATGACTGTATGAAAACTTCAAACTTTTCAAACTATCAAACTTTGCCTTGCCACTAACGAAGTGCATGTCTTTGAGCAAAGTGCTTCTCCTCTCTGGCCTCCACCTCTTTGTTTATAAAACATAAGGGCTATCTGATCCTAACCTGGGGTTCAGAAAGTTATCAACGCCCTCAAATCAAATGCACTGTTTTTAATGACTGTGGCTGTATTTGTCCGTTTCTATTGCTTATAACATGAATACCTGAAACTGGGTGATTTGTAAGAAAAGAAAATTTATTGCTTACAGTTTCAGAGGCTGGAAAGTCCAAAGTCCAGGGAACACATCTGGTGAGGGTCTTCTTTGGTGGTATCTTTATGGCAATGCAGGGGTCTCACGTGGCAGAAAGTGGTAGAGCAGAGAGAGAGAAACTCTCATGTGGTCTCCTTTTTAAAGCCTTTAGAACCATGTCCCTGACCACCATTATTAATCCATTCATGGTCCTACAATCTAATCGCCTCTTCAAGGCCCCAACTTAGAAATTTCAATTATCATAACGGGACTTCCAACCCTCTTAACACTGTTGCAGTGGGGACCAAGCCACCAACACTTAAACTTTTGGGGGGACACAATTCAATCCATAATAGCATCTCTGTTCATTTTTTATTCCTGGGGAAAAGGGATTGTGACTTCCAATGGATTCACTAAAAGTTCTGTGATTGTGCAGAAATGGTTTCTCAAAATCAAAAAACTTCATGATTTTGCCATTTGATGCTGAACTTTCAGCCTCACCTCCTGAGGAGTCAACCGAGACAACAAGTGGAGAAGAAAATCCTCCTCCCAAGGACAGCAGGCTGCTGACAAGTGTCCCTTCTGACTTGCCAATCTATAGCACATTTCAGGGACAGGCAGGGAGAGGCCACAGGTTCAAGCAGGAGGTGTTGGGTCATTTATTTCTTTAGGTTGTTGGTATTAGCTCCTCTAGACATGTTACTAGAGGAAGAAGGGTGTGGTTGGTTTTTGTAGTTCATAGTTGTAATAAAATTCTGTGTTTGAGTAAAAAAAATTTTTGGATGATTTTCATGATTCCCTAGCAAATTTTATAGAATTAGGAAATGGCGTATGACAAAAATACTTGTATTAGGTCAGCAAAGTTTGTCCCTATGTCTTTCTCCCCTCATTGCTACACATTGGTTGAGGGTGGGCACTCCCCCTTGCCAAATGATTTCATGGGACCCAGAGTCTTTCTGGAATGGAGAAAACACAATTATTAACTAATTATTTTCCCCCCAGAGGTATATAAAACTATGTAGTGTATTAATTAGTACAGGGCATTTGTCTCCAGAAGAAAACCTATCCCGAGGGCAGAGAACACTTTAGCAAAAGGGAACTGATTGCTAATGGTGGAATTTTAGGTATCAATTCCGGGGAGATGTTTTAGTGGTAGAGTTGGGGCAGGTTTATAGTCCTTTAGAGACACTGAGCCTTGAACATACTTATGATGAGGTCATCTGTTTCCCTTATATGGGATTAAAAATGAAACTTTACTTTGAAAACGACATAAAACTTGCATGTTTGCTAGATGAAAATAGCCTCTTTCTAGATTTTCTGAATAATTTTAATTCTGGATAAATTTATCAAGGATAAACTATTTTTCTTCTTTGCTCTTCTGGGGCTGGGGTCCCTGCTCAGCTGGTGCTCTCAAGTCCTGCTGGGGTTCAGTCCCCTTCCCCCACCCCCAAAGTCATCATCTGGAGATGACCACCTATTCCACCAGTACATGAAGTTGGCTCCGAGCTACTCCAAAACGAACCTTGCTTAATTATGTTGGCAGAAAAAGAACTAAAGCAGGAAAAGCAGGAAAAGAACTGAAGAATTTCCTTCTGGCTGACAAACAACTGCTACTTGTTGCTACTAATGGGAAATCTATTTTTACTCTCCTGTACCCCAGCGATGGAGTTGATTTTCGTGACACAAAGGAACCCTCAGCCAAAAATTTTAAAAGGGCATTACTCTTTGGAGATTATACACTCAAAATATCCTCCCTGAGAAACTACAGTACAGTATTTCAGGTAAGAAAACTGCCCACTGTGTGCATGTTCCGTATAAATGTTGACCACACATCTCCCCCAACAAAAACATAATGAACTATCAAAGATTTTCACCAAAGATGATCATGCAACTGAAATCTGCCATTTAATTTTTTTTTCTATTGGTCATGGAGAGATGAGTTTTTATTCTAGAAAAGGGCCTTGGCATTGGAATTAGAGAGTCCTGGACCAACCTGGAAATTCCATTAACTAGCTAAGAGACTGTGGGAAAATTGCTCAACTTCTCAGAGCCATAGTTTTACCATCTGTAATGTGGGGTTGAGTATATTTCGTTTGCAGAGTTTTGGTAAGTATTAAGGCACTCCTGCCCTATGAAAAGCATTTGAAATAATGCTTCATACCTAGCTGGCACCCACTATGTTGTAGACCTTGTATAATAATTTTAATTCTAAACATCTTTACAACTCTTTGTTTTTTTTTTTGGGGGGGGGATAAAAGTAACAT
>NW_007736783.1:0-17723 GCF_000696425.1 Galeopterus variegatus
GATAATTACATTCTACTTTCTCCCTTCTGCTCAACTTTGTAGTAATTTTGAAAAAAAAAAAAAAAAAAAACATAAAAGAGTTTTTGCCAATTTTTTTCTTTTTTTTCTTTTTTCTTTTTCTTTTTCTTTTTTTTTTTTTTTTACATAAAAGAGTTTTTGCCAATTTTTTTCTTTTTTTTCTTTTTTCTTTTTCTTTTTTTTTTTTTTTTTTGCAGCAGGCCAGTATGAGGCTTGGTGTTATCAGGCTGCACTCTAACCAGCTGAGCTAACTGGCCAGCCTATACCCCTGTCGATACTGAAGCTGAACCCAGTGTGGATCTTTTAATAAACTCTGACTACACCCTTTAACCTCCTACTTGGGAATTCAAACTCTGAATATTTTTTTCAGTTTCTCATATGGATTTAATATACTTCTACAAGGATCATTTTAGTTCTGTTTCTGAAAGGCCATTAGAGAAAACCTTCATATTTAAAATTGTGCTTCATTGTATAATTATAATTTCTTCTAAATTATAATTCACTGTCACCTTTGTAGACCACTGAGCATAAATAAATTATTGTATAAGTTTTAATCACTTGGTGTCAGGTGGAAATCCCCATCACCACCATGTGCTGCCTTTTCTTTTTTCCTTTTTTTCTTATAGAATGTCTTGAGTATTCTTGGCCTCAGGAAAAGATTGTTACATTTCCTTGAACATCACCTTTGCTGCAGTTGGAGACCCTGCTTCCTCTATTGGTGGAATTTTTTATCAGATTTTATTTTATCAATAGCCCAGTTTAGAAAGCATTGATTTTTTTCTAATATTGATTTTCTTATCCATAAATGTGTTCTATTTCATTTGTATGTCATAAAATGGATTTAAATATAAATTTTGTAAGAATTTCCAAAGAGCCTGTAACATCTTTTGTCAGTTAATTTGTATGCATCTTGTTGCTATTATAAATGCTATCTCTTCTTAAACACTGCCTAAATCAGAAATTCAATGACTCAGTGACTTTCTGGTGTCATTCACCTATCTGTAAATGGTGAATAAGTCTTCATAAGTTATTCATTGGCTTATCCTGAGATTTGAACCCAACCATTTCTCACCACAAGAGAAAAATTGCCTTGGCTTGAGAAAGAAAAGAATCACAGGATTGATTTTTACAATTGTTGTTGTGTTTTATCTCCCCGCAAGATTAACCTTCATAGTTTAATAATATTGAAATTGATTTCCCTTTACAAATGTCAGAGTAGAAATGTAGTCTAGATCTAAGTGGAATGATCAGCGAAATTTTACTTGAGGCTAAATTGTCATAGAAAAACCCCCAATTGACAATCTACCCACATTTAATAGTAGGTGCTTCCAGAAAATTCTGTGGTATTAGAATTTCTGAATTTAGAAAAAAGCCAAGGCTGCTGTAAGCCACCCTACGTATATTCCTCAACACACATCTTTTCTCCTGAAATCAATTAAAATAAACACCAAGTCATTCTTGCATTAGAGAGAGCATTTCAACATCATTATTCAAAAACAGGTAACCCAAATTTTGTTTACCTTATCAATATAAAAATAAATGCTGCCCGGAGAGTTATTATTTCAAAAATGAATTTTCTTTTTGTATTTTCATTACAGCTGTTGCCCTATTATCCTGAGACTGGCAATCTCCTAGGAGTATCCCACAGTTGTAACCCTGGTCAGAAGAGAACCTTCAGAGAACTGCCAACTGGGTGCCCAGGGTAGGATCTCAAAGTCTGAGGCTACGGGAAAATGTCAGAATAAAGTTCTGTGAGATTACTTTCAGTTCCTCATTTTCCTTCTGCCAATCTATGCACTCCTTCCCACTACTATTTTATGACCTCCCATTGTAGCAGATGCACATAGATCAAAATGAAAATGTCTGTTTCTTGGTATTTGTCAATATGTTGCCATTGCTGCTGGAGTGTGTGTGTGTGTGTGTGTGTGTGTGTGTTTGCACATGTATGAGAAGGAGAGAGAAAGTTGACTCTTCAAAACAAAACTGTAAGCTCTTTGAAAACAAATTTTGCCTACCTTTTATGTATTTCCTCTCAGTTCCTAGAGCTAGTTTTATACTCAAGGGACTCCATCAATGATGTTTCTTGATTGACTAACTGATGATTTCAAATTTAAAGTGCAGGCTGTGTATCTATAACTCACTTTAGACCATCAGTACATCCAGCACCCTCATCTCCAATCCCCTGCTCTTCCCCACTAGAGAGTAAATTCTCAGCTCCAGTTTCAAGAATCCTATTACAGCAGGATCATCCAGGAGCACTCAGCTCCACACTCGATGACCCCTTTTCTGTGGCTCACCGATCCACATCTGAACATTCACCCACGGTGTCCTTCTATTTATCTTTTTGCTAATCTCACTTACTACCCTATTGACCCTTCTCCAAGAATTCTGTCTTGACCACACACCCACAGCAAATGTTGATTTTTCCAAATTCTCTCAACATAGTTTGATCTCTTTTTAATTTCTAAAATGAAATTCTACCTAAAAATTTGCACTTCATTCTTTTTTTTATTTTTTTTAGTTATTTTTTTCATTTATGTGTCCTTCCTTTCATATTAGGTTCAGGGACCTTACTTGTTTTTTGTGTGTGTGTGTGTGTGTGTCAGTATGCAATGTGCTTGATTATTGTGGCCCATTACCGAAACTTCCCTCCAGCCGCCCTCTCCCCGCTCCCTCCCAACAAAGTACTTTCTGTTTGCTTGCCATGTCAACTTCAAGGAATTGTAATTGTTATATCTTCTCCCCCCACACCCCCCGGCATTTTTTGTGTATTTATTTATTTATTTTTAGCTCCCACATATAAGTGAGAACATGTGATATTTCTCTTTCTGTGCCTGACTTGTTTCATTTAATATATTTCTCTCTAGGTCCATCCATGCAGGGACCTTACCTGTATTGCTCTTCTGTTTACATTTCCCAATTTGTCCCAATCCAAAACTAAGTCAATGTTAATTTCATGTTTTACAAATTTTTGATCGAATAGTGGATTGGATGCCTCCATAGAGTCCCAAAATAAGAACAAGACTGCATGAGGTGATCATGCCAATCACTACAATATGGATCCAAGTATGCCAGCCTGTATGCACACATGCCAACTGCATTAGTGGTGCCAGGTCACAAAAATAATGGGCCACCTCTTTCAAGCAGAAGGGCAGAGTGGCGGTGAGACTGGCTGGCACAAGTGCAGCTGAGAAGCCAGCCACCCAAGGGGTCCCAGCTAGCCAAAGCTGTACCCGTCTGCTCATGAGTGCATGGTAGTGGAGGGGGCGGCAGATGGCAAGGTGGCGGTCCAGTGCCATGACACCCAACAGGTAGCACTCAGTCATGCCCAAAGAATGGAAGACATACAGCTGGAAAAAACACACAGTCGATGAGATGGGTGAGCACCCGTGAAGCAAGGTGTGTAGCAGCGTGGGCACCGTGGTGCTGACGTACCAGAGCTCCAGAAAGGAGAGGACACTGATAAAGAAGTACATGGGTGTGTACAGTCTAGAATCTACCTGAACCAGGATGATGATAATCACGTTCCCTGCAAGGGTGAGGAGATAGATACAGAGTGTCCCCAGGAAGGCAAGAGGTCGTAGGGTCTCACTGGCAGTGAGACCAGCAAGGATGAAACTCTGGCTCCAGGTATGGTTGAAATGATCCATAATTACTAGACACAGAGAATAAAAATAGAAGATTCATGATTTCAGGATTCTTCCTCCTGAGAAATTTCTTCAGATTCAAAGCTGTAGAATGTATGAGAGTTCTACAAAAACTTCATGGAAAAATAGAATTAAAAGGAAAAAAGTAGAATTAAAAGTGGGAATCTTTTATGAAGTTTTTGAAGTGCCCTCATACAGGCTTGAAAAGAACTTACAGATTATCAAAACAACTCCACTCATTTTGCAAAAAAGGAACTGAAGACTAAAAGGCAGAAGTGATTTGCTCAATATCTGTCGCTGATGGGAAAGGAGTGTTCAGGTTCCCTGACTCACAGATCAAAACTTTTCTTGTTGTATAATACGTAGCTTCTGCATCTCAAGCCCCGGGATTTTTTCCCACATATCAGAGGAGACCAGTAAACCCCCGTGCTTGTCCTCCTAGAGTCCCAAGTAACATGTCCCGTATACTTTATGACAACCACCCATAGCATATCCCCTGTATCCTATAACCAGCTATACTAAATAGTGGAAAAAGGAGACATACACATTTTAAAATATGACTGCTAAGGAATCTTCAGGGAGCCTCTCTGGAACTCAGCAATGTTCACATTAAGGGCTGAAAGAGAAAGAAATGGGAGAAAAAATTGTGGATAATTTGGGAACATTTCTTAAAGCTCAGAACTGTAGGGCCAGATGAAAAATCAATGAGCAGATGGGATACATTTTAAGGAAAGATCCCAACGGGAAGCATGGATCAGGAATTCTCAAAGAGGTTGGAGGAGGGGAGGATTGATGCAGCCAGGCCCCTGTGGTGCTGGTCCAGAAGGGCTGCAGTATATCAGAACGCGCATTCTCTTGGAAACTGGCTTTCTAAACTTGCTTTGCCACTAACTCAAAATGACCACTGGGCTTGACCATTTTTCTTTACCTCAACTTCATCTTCTCCAAATTGAAGAACTTTCAACAGATGTTTTATAAAGGCCCTTACAACCCTAGTCGTCTGTGGCTCTCTAAAGTCATCGAAGTGTGTTTTTGGGGTGCGTGTGGAGGTGGGTGGTCTATATCAATGTCCCTTGAGTTTTCCTCCCACATCGTCATAGGCCTCACACAGGAAAGGTCAAAGCCCTCTCCTAGTTCTCTTCTTCAGTTGCTCTTATCTCTTCTGCACCAACCCTGCCCGTTACCTGTCTGTCTTGATAACATTAGAACTGGTAGCATCCTCCTCAGCATCCTTTCTACCCCTAGACAATCCCCTACGTATATATCATGTTCCTGGAAACACTGGCCTCCCAGGGGCTCCTTGCTTATGTTCCCTGGAGTTGCTAAGCGACTGCTCTCAGTAAAGGTTCCCCTGGGGCAGGAAGTTGGTCAGGCAAGTGAAGCAGACCACCTGTATTTCTCAAATGACTTCTCTCCCCTCTGCACCCCTCACGGTTGGGTAATCCCAGGGAGACACTGCTCCTGTGCTCCACGAGAAGTTTTGCAAGTTCCCAACAGTTTCTCATGAAGAAAGTCCATCCAATTTGCATATCCTTCTGCATATGGGGAAGATAGCACCTTGAGCATCTGGGAAGTGAGATCCATTTTCTTAAAAATTATTTTTGCAAGATTTCTCATCCGTCACTACTAGCTTCACCACCATACAAGCACAATCAACATGGTCACCACCATCAGTTTTTGCTGACCATCTCCACCTCTGTTATTCTCACCTCCACCCCTACCTTCACTGTGTCCACTATCATTTATTCATTGTTCCAATTGTTGCTTATTGAATAGCTAATTCTCTGTTCTAAGTCTCCATCACCAGTGTTACTACCATTACTTACACCAATACCACTGTCATTCTCATGGGACTAATCCACTTTTTCATGTACACTTTTATTTATGTGAATATCCTCAATATTTTCATCAAAATTCCAGATAGTAGCTTCTGAGCTCTGATCTCAGCTAAGTAATATCTGTGAGTATGTACTTGGATAGGTATGGAGTAAAGATAAACAATAGAAGTGTAATATTTATCCATTGAAAGTAAGGTATTTGAATCACTCATTTATCCAAATGTAATTTTATTTTTCAGAATCAGAGGTGAGGACAAAGAGTTGCTATTATTTTTTCTTTAGAGAACAGCATGACTTGTCATTTTCTTTCTTTTTTTTTTTGATCTGCAATTTTTTAAAATTCAATTTTATTTTATTTTACTTCTCAAAATACATTGAACTTGATTTTCATGCCCATATACCCATTCCTTTCCACCCCCTCTCCTCCCCACTCCCCACATCATATCTGTGCACTTGACTTAAATAATTCAAGGATTTTTTGTGGCTACTTGTATATTTTCATATGAGAAATTTCTATTCAGCTTCTTTGCCCATTTTTTAATCTAGTTACTTGTTTTCTTCCTGTTGAGATGTTTGGTTTCTTTGTACATTCTGGATATTAATCCTTTGTCAGATGCACGGTTTGCAAATATGTTCTCCCATTCTGTAGGTTGTCTTTTCCCTCTGTTAATTGTTTTTTTTGCTGTGCAGAAGCTTTTTAGTTTGATATAATCCCATTTGTTTATCTTTTCTTTTGTTGTCTGTGCTTTTGGGATAATATTCATAAAGTCTTTGCCCAGTCCTATATCCTGAAGTGGTTCCCCTATGTTTTCTTTTAGGAGTTTTATAGATTCAGGTCTTATAGTTAAGTATTTAATCCATTTTGCATTGATTTTGATATCTGGTAAGAGGTATTAATCTAGTTTTATTTTTCTACATATGGATTTCCACTTTCCCCAGCACCATTTATTGAAGAGGCAGTCTTTTCCCCAATGTATGTTCTTGGTTCTTTTATCAAAGATCAGTTAGATGTAGGTATGTGGGTTGAGTTCCAGTTTTCTACTCTGTTCCATTGATCTATCTGTTTTTATGCCATTGCCATGCTATGTTGGTTACTATAGCTTTGTAGTATAGTTTGAAGTCAATATGTGTTATGCCTTTAGATTTATTTATGTATGTATGTATGTATGTATGTATGTATGTATGTATGTATGTATGTATGTATCAGGATTACTTTGGCTATTTGGGGTCTTCAGTTGTTGCATATGAATGTTAGTTAGTTTGTTTGTTTCTTTCTTTCTGTGAAGAATTTTATTTTTATTTTGACAGGCATTGCATAAACCTGTAGATCATTTTGAGTAGTATGGACATTTTCACAATTTTAATAGCAATTGATTAATTAAATTTAGGATCAGGAGGTAACCATAAAAGATTAATAAGTAGATCACATTAACAAAAGGAAAAAAAAAATGAATGTTATGAGTCACATTGGGAAAGCTTCATATAGGAGTTGGAGATTTTTGAGCCAAAGGAAAGAAAGATATTTGCTTCTGAGAATGCCAATGTAACTTCAGGATTGGAAGAGTCTTTTGAATATTTGGACAATCTGAGAGTATCATTCAATCTTAACCAGTAGTTAGCCTACATCCTACTTCCTCAGAAATACTTGACCTTTCTCCAGGTTGAAGAGCTACAACTGTTCTTCACTAATTTACTGCATCTCCCACAGTTCCAAACACCAAACATTCTTTTTTTTCTTTTTCTGATGGATCTGTATAGATTAGCCATGTATCCAGACTCTTCAAATGAATAATTGTGCTGTAGTCAGAGTGGCCATTTTTATACTATTTTTATTCCCCTGTATTTTACATCACATTGCTATTTCTACATTCCTCCTTGTGAGCCAGACTCTGAGTCAGACTTCCCTAATTATTTGTAGTGCCCAGTTGTATATCTAGATGGCTTGTCATGAACTGAGTAGATTACAGAGCTCATGCACTACCTCTCAGAAGGCTGTCAATGTGACATAAATACCTGAGTATAGGAATTGTAGACATTGTCTAGAATCATTTAGTGCAGAAATACATACTAGAGGATTAAGGCTTCTAAGCATAGTTCTTGCATAGCCAAGAGAGTTGTTCCTTGTCTTTCATGTTTTCACTTGTCAGTAGAGTACTTACTTAGCATTTATTCTGTATCAGGAATGGAAAAATGGGAAAGTCCTGATAACTCCATCAAGCAAATCATGATTTAAAGAGAAAGATGACATCTAAAATTACCTATGTTAAAAAACTTAAGCAGGATTCAACATGTTCAAAAATTCACAATATCATTGCTAATATTTAGAAAAAACAGCCGATATTTATTAGAAATTACAAATGAATAGATAATAATTTATGAAGTAATAAGATTATAAGTTGT
This sequence comes from Galeopterus variegatus, assembly GCF_000696425.1. Lineage (NCBI taxonomy): Eukaryota > Metazoa > Chordata > Mammalia > Dermoptera > Cynocephalidae > Galeopterus > Galeopterus variegatus. The sequence continues at coordinate 7,904 of NW_007736783.1, forward strand.
TTTAAAATTGTATTCTTTTAGGGCCGGCCCTGTGGCTCACTCTGGAGAGTGTGGCGCTGTTATCTCTGCTTCTAAATAAATAAATATATATATATATATATATATATATATATGTATTTTATTGATTCTTGCTTAAACAATCAAGTACTATGAAATATAACAATCAGAAAATATTTTGAAAATAAATATTCACAAATGTCTAAATTGTTTGATTATGAGTTACCAAAAATGATTACAGTAGAAAAAATTGTAGCCCAACATATCATCAAAAATCAGTATCATTAAATATCACACTTACAAAGTATGGAGAATCTGAAAATATGTATGCTGGAAATAATCAAAGGCAAAGGTTGGCGTGGTGTTATTCTTTCCACCCCCCGGACCCCTCCATTCTCACCAAAGATTTTCAAGGCCTAAATCATATTATTATGCATGTGATGGGTCAAAAAATGTTCTTTAAAACAAAAGTCAATTAGCACCATTAAAAAAAAAAGATTAGAGTAATTTAAAGGCTAAAAAGACAATGTTTACATGAGGAGGCAATGAAAATATTATAAGAAGATGAAACTGTCAGAACTGCATACAGCTTTTTCTGAAATCAGATTCTGACCACTTACGCACTCAAGCAAAAAATGGCAATATCTAAATCAGCATACATAATTTAGTAGGAGACTATAAATATTGTGTAATATTATAACAGTAGAACTTATATCAAATTGTCCTGTTAATGGCAGTGTTAAGTCCTTCCTAATTAATTCTCATCTTCTTTTGACCATCTATCTACTGACTTTAAATTGGAATCCTTGCCTTACTCTTGCTAATTATCTTCTTTACAATGTATAGATTTGGGCCTGCCCCTGAGCTCCAGACCTGAGGATGCATCCCTGATTTTTCTTTCATGGTTCCCACTGCTTGGTTGGAACTCCAAAATTCTTCCACTCCTTTTTAAAGAACACTCTTTTACTTTTTAAGGATGTCTTTGATGCCAACCATCTGATTCTTGTTTCCATGTTCTGCCTATAACTTGACCTATTTTCCAATACTTAATCCTCTCCAGTCTCAGGGATAGAGATCCATCTTCCTATTTTCTCAGACAGTTTCAGACACAGTTCCCAGGGACAGAATTTTACTCTTTGTTGAGCTATATCATGAAATATAAGATGCTGGATGCTGCTGACTCTGGCTTCCACCAACATCAGCTAGGTAAAAGGTAGAGCAACCTAAAACGATACTGTCTAAAAAATTCAAGTAATATATGGTTGAATTGAGGGCTTAATGTATAGCAAGTTTTGTTCTGAAGACTTTATATTAATCTTCACCAAAAGAAGTCCTATAAAATAGATGTTATAATTTCATTTTCCAATTGTAAAAATGGAGGCACTTAAATATTAAGAAATTTTCTCTACGTCACACAATTAAAAAGTGGCGAGACTAAGTAAGTCTGATGTTGGAGTCTCTGGTATTAATTGGCCTTTTAAAATGATCCTGAATGGGCATATATGGACATGTTAACATCAGAGAGACTTCTGATTTTCTCTGCATGTGTTTGTGTACTAGAAAGAAGAGTTTGCCTTTTTTTTTTTTTTCCTTTTTGTCTTTTTTACTGACCGGTAACGGGATCGCAACCCTCGGTGTCACGCCCGTACTGGGGACCGGCAATGGGATCGCAACCCTCGGTGTTGCGTCTGCACCGCGCTCAGCCAGTGAGCGGGAACCGGTCTCCACATGGGATCCGAACCCTTGGCAGGAGCGCCACCGTGCTCCCAAGCAGTGCACTCTCCAGTGCGCCACCGGGCCGGCCCAAGAGTTTGCCTTTTTAAAGCACATGGTTACATCCTTAATCAAGGCAAGGAATTTTAATCACCTAGGGAATCATGTAGACTGTTTCTGTTGTTCTTGCCACAGATCAATTGTGCCAAGGCTGATATTGATGGATCACAGGAATGTGTGTTTTAAAAAATCCCCTCAAGTTTTTCTATTCCTTTCCATACTTAAAAATACTATATTTGGAAGTTAGATGGACTTTTGAGTATTACTTAATTCTTAAAACATCCTTACCCACTACTGGTCAGTGTGCATTTAGGGAATGTTACACTGAGTGGATTCAGTAGATTGTGGAAATGAATTCTCTCAAAAAACCTCTGTGCAATGGGAGATTACTTCCAGCCTGTACTGAAAAGGACCTTAGAGTAGATAGCCTTTTTCCACTGACCTGGGCCGTTTCTGTCATCTAACTCATCTACTTCTCTCCCACCTGTTATCTTTTCTGAGATCTAGCTTCATTCTGACCAAATTTGGTATTTACCAAATTCCTAGCTATGTACTGTATTTCTTCCCAGGGAGTATGAAAAATATGGATTCCTACCTGAAAAATATTCTCTCAGCTTAAGTTCTTCCTTTATCTCTCAAGTCATGCCCAACTTCTATCTCATCGCTAAATCATTGTGGCTCCAACCTTTTCAAAATCTCTTATGTTTCTAATTTTCTTCAGTTTCCAATGTCACTATGCATTTCAAGTCTCTTTGCCTTTCTTAAGAATGTTGGTGGTGGATTTCTTAGACTGGGTTCCTAGCCTCTCATTTCTCCCTTCTGAAATCCATCAACCTCTCTGCTGCTGGTTTAATCTTTCTACATCACTTCTCAGATGCCACTCTGATCTCTGCTCAAAAGGTTACTGTATCCTATCTCCTACTGCCAAAAGAATCATGTCTAAAGCAAGGTTTTCAAACTGATGCTCATCTCCAAAAACAGTCTCGGCCAAGCTAACTTCTCACCTTCACTTGTGAGGCATTTCCATCCCCCTTTAAACAATTCACCACACTCTCCTCTATGTTGTCTCACCATCTAGCCTTTGGTTATTTTGTTCTCTCATCTAAGAATGTCCTTCATCCCTAGCCAGTGCATCCAAAAGTCACCCATCCTTTAGGATCAAGTTCAAGTACTACCTTATAAGACATGAAGCCTTCTCTGGTCCTCCTCCTAGACAAACTCTCCCTAAACTAAAAGCCAATACCACTTTCCTTAAAACATTGTTAATAGCAGCAGCTGACATTTATTGAAAGATAACTGTGATACAAGTATTGTGCTAAATTATATTCATGATCTTGTTTAGTCACCAAAAGAAAACTCTGGAGTTACAACCTCTTTGCAGATGAGGTCTTTGAAGCTAAAGAAGGTTCAGTAACTTACCCAGGGTTACAGAGCTAGTAAGTTGAAGAGCTTGCATTCTAATACCTGACAGCTGTGTGAGCTCATTACACTTTTACTCACCCCTAACAATGTCTGGCACCATGTATGATACATCTCAGGTGAAACAGGCAGAATACATAGCTCTGTATTAGACTTAAAAGGATAGTATCCCAGTTGGAAAGTGACCCAAATAAGGAGGGTTCTTCACACGCACGATTATGAGGCCGCCAGAGATCATCGGCAATGATCAAAAAAATAGGAAATAAATCTATTTTCCGAAATAGTATCTACCCAGCTTGGATAACCAATGAAAATGAAGAGCACAAAGTAATAATGAGTCAGAGACAGCAAGGACAACTATATAAAAAGATGAAAAACACCCAATGGGAGAGATAAGAAATAAGGCATTAAACTAATTTGTCAGACTGATAGTCACTGAATTTCAGATTTTGAAAGAATATTACAGGTCAAATAGTCTAATGATATAATAATTTTAGAAATCTCTATAATATGCCTGACAGGGCTTCTGCTAACCCTGCCTTCAACTTTACTACTTCAAACTTCCCTCATTTTGTGCAGCACATTAGAAAAATCTTAATAATTTTAATAAATTCAGACAATTCATAATTCTTACAAGTTTCAATACCTAGGGGTGGCATCTGTGAGTATGAGGCTGAAAGTCAAGATTCATATTTGGAGTTCATTGTAAGTTGAACACAGTGAGCAGAGCAGGAAGCCCTGACTTCTGCACACGCAAGTAGCCTGGGAGAAGGGCAGGAGATGGGATGAGGTTCTTCTAGGGGCTTGGAGGTGGGACTGCGTTACCTGAGGCCCTGAATTTCAAGCCCATTGGCCTGGGTTCCTGGTTTAAGGCCAGTCTACTCTGAAGGGAGTATTTCTTTGGGTTAGCCTTCATCCTTTACCCAGCAAGCTCCCTCGGAAAGCATTTCTCAGAGCTATCTGCACAGCCCGATTCCTTAGACTATAAACAATGGGATTGAGGAGAGGGGTTACCACTGTGTAGGTAACAGAAATAAGCTGATCCCGCTCAAGAGAGTAGATGGCTTTGGGCCTCAAGTACATAAAGGAAGCACAGCCATAGTGAATAACAACCACGGTGAGGTGTGAGGCGCAGGTGGAGAAGGCCTTCTTCCGTCCCTCAGTGGAGGGGATCCTCAGGATTGCTGCTAGGATGTAGGCATAGGAGATGGTGATGAAGAAGAAGGAGACCAAGAGGACCAGCAGGCTGAGGATGAGGATCCCCAGCTCACTCAGGCCTGTATCCCCACAGGCAAGGCTCAGCACTGGTGGCGTGTCACAAAAAAAGTGCTGGATCTCATGGGAGCTGCAGAATGAGAGGTGGAAAATGACCAGTGTCATTCCCAGCCCAAAAAGGTATCCACTGAGGAAGGAGCTACCAATCAGCTGGGCACAAAGTATAGAATTCATGCGGCTGGCATAGTGCAGTGGGGCACAGATGGCTACATATCTGTCAAAGCCCATGACAGCCAGAAGGAAGCAGTTGGTACAGGCCCAAGAGGCAGAGAAGAACATCTGGGAAGCACAGCCCACATAGGAGATAGCCTGGGCCCCCATAGCCAGGCCAGAGAGCATCTTAGGGATGATACCCAAAGTGTAGCAGGTCTCAGAGAAGGATAGGAAGGAAAGAAAGAGGTACATGGGGGTGTGCAGATGGCTATCCAGCCTGATGACTACGATAATGAAGACATTGCTGGTCAGGGTGACAAGATACAAAGAGAGAAACAAGGAAAAGAGCAGGAGTTGCAGCTCCCCAAAGCTGGAGAAGCCCAGAAAGACAAAGCCCCTCCAGGAGGTTACATTGGTAGACCCCATTCTGAGTGATATCCCTAATGCATTTGTTAATTTCTTCAACCTTGGCAGCAGATGCTTAGCTTCTTTAAATGGCAGAATGAGATGAATTCTCTTTTCTCTGTGCCTGTTGTAAAATAAAAAAAAAAAAAAAAAAAAAAAAAAAGCTCAGGTTTATACTGAAGTCAAACTCCAGAGAGGTATTTTTATATTATACACACAAACATATGGATCCGTTCTCACATTCATGTATATGCACACACATATACACAGATACACAATCATCACACATATCCGTATGCACACACACAAATACATGTATGACTACATATATGCAGGCACGTAATAAGCACTCACACATAATCATGCACATTGCACACATTCAAAACTATGCATTGCACATTAATTATTTATGACCCATATCTGCAAATATATCAGGCACGCACATATATTACACATACATGTGTATTAGGATAACATGGAAATTTGTAGATAAATGTACCACTTGTATGTTCATACTGACCTTGGATATACACTGTCACATAAGAACACATATATGGACACACAGAGATATTGCTTGTTAGAACTTGGGATGGAAATGGAGGGCTTGATAGATATTATTTCATTTATCAGGCAACAAAGGCCAAGAGAAGTGAAGTGACTTTCTTGAATTCACACAGAACCAGGAGTAGAGAACAAGTATAGCCAGTCCTAATCTAACATTATTTCTCCCATATAATGAAGACTTTCCTCAGGTACTGTGGGGCATTCACTGATATGAATACAGAATAAGAAACAGCTTGCTCAGTAGTAATCCTCTGTGTCTATACAACCCCACCCTCTAGTGCTTTTATCATTTCCAACTTCCTTAGGCAGAGTAGGGCAGGCTCTTTTACATGTGAGTCTACGCTGAGCACTGAAGGAAGAATCGGGACTGAGGGCAGGTGCTTCATCGGGTATTTCTTGGCCCAAAAATCAGCCAGCAGGCTCTGCTGCCTCCTAAAAATCTGCTGCAAACCAAAGCATGGGAGAAATTAGGCAAGGGAGGATTCTCCACTCACCTGAAGAGGCTCGCAGTGAGAGCAAGACCTGCCTTTCAGTAGCCAGGCACTAGACTGAATCTCAATAGGCTAGCCTGCAAGAGAAAGACGTGAGGTCCATCGCGGAAACTCCTCTTCTGAACAGAGTGATGTCCCTAAGTGACACTAAGAAACCTTCTTCCGCACCCCTAGCCCCAGGTGATGAATCATATCTGCTTCCATCCAAACAGCTTCTGTCTCTGAGGATTCCCCAATCCCAATGGTACTGTTTCAGGAAGCACATCTAATTGTGCTTCTTGTCATTAGTTGGGAATATACTTTTGGGGAAAGCAGAAAGAGAATCTGAACAAAGAGACACTGGGATGGTGATTCAAACAATAATTTACATATCTACTAAATATGAGGGGTCTTCAAAAAGTTCATGGAATCATTCTTATCTCTTCACTCCATTTTTCGACAAGCTTTTTGAAGTACCCTCGTATTATATTAATTATTTCCACATGATAAATCTCTTTTAAAACTTCAGCTAGCCTAGTGAAATAGCGTTAATAGTTACATTTTATAATAAAGAAAACTAAGCCTGATAGAATTGAAGTGATCAGTCCAAGATCACAGAACTCAGGATTTATGCTTTTAAATTCACGCTATAAGACATATAATAAAATTACACAAACAACAAAAACAGCAAAAATGGAACTCACCTTCTCTCCTGTTGCCTCAAGAACGTGATATGCCTATTTCAGATATGCATTTGGTTTCAAACTTATTTTGAAGAAAATCCTGGTCTCTCTCAGGATCAATTTATTTGTGTATTATCCTCATCTGTCTGCTCTAATTTTTTTCAGGTGTATCTTTTTAAAAGAATCTTTACCTTATTTTTATTTTGTTGCTTTCTTTTTTCCACATTGCTGCAATATTTGCACCCAGATTTTCAATCTACTTTCCAGCCTCAGCTTATCTTGAAACCTAAAACTGTCCCAAAAGTCCAACTAGGCTAATCACTTTGTCTGAGTTAACACTCTCAAAGTGCATTTTTTCTCTAATATACTAATGGTATAAGTAGTTGCACCTCCAATATATATTTTTACTCATTTTCTGACTGATTAGAAACAATAGTGATAATTGGTAATAGGTATTCAACACCAGATATTGACTAACTTCATATAAGGATTCCATACATTTAAGGATTAGTATTATTACTTCTGTTTTACGGATCAGAAAGGTGAGTCATGGAAAAATTAAATAACTTACCCAAGATAATACAGCCAATTGGTAACACAGTGGCAAGTAGAATCAAGAACACTTTCTCTTAACTACCATACTATTCCTGGTACCCTGCATCAGTTAGATCTAACAGATAACAGAGATAGGAAACAAATTTAACATTAGTATAACTATTGGGAAAAGAGAAAACAGAAAATAGAAAAAAATGTATGTGTGTGCCTAGTCTTTTATATTTAACAATTTTTTTTTATCATTTTCAATTTTCTACATTCTTTCCTATATATTCAAGTTACCATGGATTTCATTTTCCTTCAGCCTGAATGATTTCCCTTAGTATTTCTTAGAGTGCAGGTTTACCAGCAGCACCTTATCTCCCTTTTTATTTACTTGAAAATGTCCTTATGTTTCCTTAATTTGTGAAATGTGATTTGCTAGATGTAAAATTCTTGGTCAACCAGATTTTTTTTTCTTTCATCTTTCAATATGTCTATATATATATATATATATATATATATATATATATGAGAGAGAGAGAGAGAGAGAGAGTTGTTGAAAGATAATTTACACTTATTTGTAGGATACAAAGTTGACTAACAATAGTTGGGTACAATATGTGATGGTCAAATCAGGCTAGTTAGCTTATTCATCATTACAATAGATCATCATTCTTTGTTTCCATTAACCAATTCCTCACTAAACCCCCTCTCTCTCCCCCTTCCCTCTCCTTTTCCACCTCTAGTAACCACAGTTCTGTTTTTTTCCTTCTAAAAGTTTAATGTATTATTGTGATTATTGTTTTTTTTTTCTCTCTGTCTCTTTCTTTATTGTTTGTTTATTTATGAATTCATCTCCCACTTAAGAGTGAAGACAGGCAGTATTTCTCTTTATGCATCTGGGTTGTTTTACTTAGCCTAATTTTCTCCAGCTGTATGCCTGTTGCAAATTACAGAATTTCATTCTTTTTTATGGCTGAGTAGTATTCCATTGTGTGTATATACCACGTTTTCCTTATCCAGTCATCCATCAATAGACATTTAGGTTGGTTTCATGGCCTGGTTATTGTAAATAGAGCTGCAATAAACATGGCAGTGTAGGTATCTCTTCAACATGATGATTTCGATTTCTTTGGATATATACTAGTAGTGGGATTGCTGAATCTTATAATACTATCTGTAGTTATTTAAGGAATCTCCATACTGTTCTCCATAATGGCTGTGCTAAGTTATAGTCCCACTAACAGAACAGTGCAGAAGTGTTCATCTTTTCTACTTCCTCACCAGTATTTGTTTTTGTTATTTATTCATGAGATACAAAGATGATTGCCCCCCCGTCATGCCCTACATGTGAAGGCCAGAATCATATTGACAGCATGCCCACTACCACAAATTGCATTTGTACCCATGTCCTCCACCCAATTATCCCCATCTTCCCTCCCCCTCCCCCTTTCTCCCATTCCACTTTGCATCCCTAAATATTTTCTCTCCCTCTGCAAGTCCAACACACCAGTGTGGTTTGTCTTTCCTTCCTTCTTTCTCTCTTAGCTCCCACTTATGAGTGAGTACATGCAGTATTTATACCTCTGTGCCTTGCTTATTTCACTCAACATAAGTTTCTCCAAGCTCATCCATGTTGTTGCAAATGGGAGAATTTCATTCTTTTTTATGGCAGAATAGTATTCGGCAGTGTATATATAGCACAGTTTCCTTATCCAATCATCCATCGATGGACTCCTGCACTCCCATGTTCATCACAGCTCTGTTTACAGATTTCCAATTAATTTATTTTTTATTATTTCCTTTCTCTAATAATTATTCATCAGCTTACTATTCATTACCTACTTTCCTTTCATTCTTTGAACACATTTATAGTACTTGATATAAATACTGTAGAATTCAAATTGTGGGTTCATGTGAATTCAATTTCTGTAGACTACTTTTTTTCCTGTGTATAGATTTACTCTACAAATTCTATTTTTTGTATAAGTAAAATAAACAGTTTTGATTGAAAACTTCACATTTTGGAAAAGATATTGCAATGATTCTGAAAATCTGTTTTGTTTTTTCTGAGGGTTGTTCTTTTTTTTTTTTTTTTCTCTAGTGGTGGACAGTTAACTTTTCTGAATTAAAAATGCAGAATTTCTCACCTATTGCTTGCAGCAGTTGATATTTCTGCTCAAATTGTTTGCTTTGAAGATGGTGCTTCTTTTCTTTTTCCTTTTTTTTCTAGTCTAGGCTCCCAGTAATCTCCAGTATGCAATCATAGTTTAGCCATCTGCATATTTAATTTTGCAGTCAGCAAATTTTTGTATAGAGTTTGCTCTCAGATCTTGAGGTCCTTCCTCTCTCTAGTTCCATAAATATTTTGGTTGCTTTGATTGTCCTCAGTTCTGCTGTCTGAAAACTCAAGCCTATAAGTCCACTTTCTGCTCTTAAATCTTTGTCATAGTAGAACATACTCAAAGGCATATCAAACTCATAAATATTACCGAGTCGTTCAGTCTTTCAAGAGTATAGTCTTCTTACTTGTGTCTATTTTTT
>NW_007736783.1:18269-23758 GCF_000696425.1 Galeopterus variegatus
CCCCCTTTTTCACTGAACTCTCTATGATAATTCAGGGCTTTGGGCAGAGATAATATTTCAGCACATCTTAGCTCTCTTATTTACAAACTTCCAATTTTAAAGTTTTAATTTTGCTTCTGCTCTAAACTCTATTATCTGCCCCCTTGGAGGGTGGGTTGGGAATACTGGGCACTGCTCCTAGGCAAGAAGGTTCATACTTACAGTTCTTACCTGATATGATAAAACAGCAATATTTTAACATTAACTGTTTCTCAAGTTTCTGATTGCCTTTGGTCATTTTCCAATAACTTCTAATAGTTATTTTTAATGATTTTGTCTGTGTTTCATAATTTTTATCTATGGACAGAATCACTGTATCTCTTCACACTATTATTAACTCCCCCTTTTCTATTTTATGCTCAAGATCCCTGCTCACCCTGTTTCTGGTTAAATATTCAACACCTTCAACCCATGCCTCATTTCAGGAAGGCTACTTGATAGAAGCTGATATCAATCTCTGGCTTCAGTAATTGTACAAACAGTGGGCAGATGAATGAAGCCAGGCTAATAAGTGTCTCTTTTTCTTTTACATAACTCATGGTCAAAGAATAATACAAGAAAGTTATATAAGTTCAATAAGAAATTATTTCTGGCTGAATGATAAAAACAAAAGTTTATATTTGTGAAATGCATCTAAAATTGCTTAAAGGAAAAAAATTTATAGTTTTAAAACCAAAATTTGTGCTTAAACATTAGGAATATAAGATTAAAAAGTCAACTTCACTCAAACATAAGGAAAGAAAGAAAATAATAAAGTTCTAAATATTCAACAATAAAATGTGTGTGGGGGGGTGAAACTCAGCAATACCAAAACTTGGGTCTTTGAAGTTCTTTGGGAAATTGATAAGAAGATTGGTCAGGAATAAAAAGAAATAAGTTACAAAAAGCAGAGACAAAATAGGAAATATTAACTCAGATTCTACAGGCAGAGACATATTGTAAACAAGTTAGTGTCAATAAATTAGATAACTTAGATAAAAAGGAAAAAAAGTTTCTTAAAAGCACAACTTACCAAAAGTGACAAAAATAAACAGAAAATCTGATTAGCACAAAATTTTGTTTTAAAAAATGGATTTGAAACTAAAAAAATTCCCAGAAAAAAACGCCAGCTTGCCAAAATCTATGAAGTACTTAAGAATGAAAGTAAAAACAAACTTACAAAAATTCTTTCAGAAAATAAAATTTTGGAAAACAATACATATCTCATTTTATGTGACCAGAGTAACACTAAAATTGAAACTTGACTAGCAAATTCCAAGAAAACAAATCTACAAACCACTGTAACACATTAACATCGTTTCAAAACATTGCTAACAAAATATTAGAAATTATACTGCAGTAATATATAAAAAGGATAATATTCCCTTACAAGTAGGGTTTGTTCTAAGAATGCAACTATTTGAAAACATATTAATATAATTAATATACCACATAAACTGATTAAATGGCAACACGCAAGCTATTCACTTCAATATTTGTAAAAACAAAGTATTTGCAAAAATCAAAATCCATTATTGATAAAAAAAACTTTCTACAAATTCTAAAACTAATACTATATTTCATTGTAAATTATTGAACTTGTTCTCACTTCAATATTTGTAAAAACAAAGTATTTGCAAAAATCAAAATCCATTATTGATAAAAAAACTTTCTACAAATTCTAAAACTAATACTATATTTCATTGTAAAATATTGAACTTGTTCCATTGTAAATTATTGAACTTGTTCTCTTAAGAACAAGAACCCTAACCCTAACCCTAACCCTGTCCACTTTTACCAAATATATACAACATTGTACTGGAGATCCAAACCAGTGCAATAATGTAAAGTATATATAACTTATACATATATAAAATTTATATTCATGATCTGTGCTTTCTCCTATACATAAATAGTACTTCACTTTAAAAAATATATTGATTTTATAATGTAAATTAAAGATAGTAAAATTTGAAAAAGTCTTCCTGGAAAATGATTTTACATTGAAGAGAGAATAAAAAATTATTTGGTATTTAGAGAAAATATACATTGTAAAATTACCTTGGTTTATGATGCTTTTTAAAATAAAATGTGATGTTCCTCTTTTTTGGTGAGTCATAATTCTGCATTTGTATGATTTTATTATAAACACAACTCTTCCTTCCATTTTTATGGTGAGTATGCATTTATTTATTTATTTTATTATAAATATTCATGAGATACAATGCTAATTGTCACTCCTCATGACCAGGATGTGAGGGCCAGATTCATACTGGCAGCATACCCATTACTAGAAATTACTTTTGTATCCATGACTCCCACCCAATTATCCCCCAACCTCCCTCTATTGCCCACCTTTACCCCCCCCCACTCCACTCTGCCCTCAGAATGTTCCCTCCCTCTGTAAGACCAATGCATTACTGTGGTCTTTCTTTCCTTCCTTCTTTCTCTATTAGCTCCCACATATGAGTGAGCACATGCGTTATTTATCTGTCTGAGCTTTGCTTATTTCACTGAAAATAAGTTTCTCCAGGTTCATTCATGTTGTTGCAAATGGGAGTATTACATTCTTTTTATGTCAGAAGAGTATTCCATGGTGTCTATATACCACAGTTTCTTTATCCAGTCATCCATCAATGGACATTTAGGTTGGTTCCATATCTTGGCTGTTGTAAACAGAGCTGCGATGAACATGGATGTGCAGGTGTCCCTTCGACATGATCATTTACATTCCTCTGGGTGTATACCCAGAAGAGGGATTGCTGGATTTTATGAAAGATCTGTCTGTAGTTGTTTGAGAAACCTCCATACTATTTTCCATAGTGGTTGTACAACTTACAGTCCCACCAATAGTGTAGGAGTGTTCTCTTCCCTCAACACCCTCTCCAGCATTTGTTATTCATTGTCTTTTTGATTATAGCCAATCTAACCGGAGTGAGGTGGTATTGCAATGTAGTTTTAATATGCATTTCCCTGATGACTAGTGATATTGACCATTTCTTCATGTATCTGTTGGCCATTTGTATGTCTTCCTTTGAAAAATGTCTATTCAGCTCCTTTGCCCATTTTTTGATTGGGTTATTTGTTTCGTTACCGTATAATTGCTTGAGGTCTATGTATATTCTAGATGTTAATGCCTTGTCAAATGCATAGTTAGCAAAAATTTTCTCCCACTCTGTAGGTTGTCATTTCACTCTCTTGATTGTTTCCTTTCTTGTGCAGAAGCTTTTTAGTTTGATATAGTCAAATTTGGTTATATTTTTTTTCTTTTGCTGCTTGGCTTTTGGGCTCATGTACATAAAGCCTGTGCCCAGATCTAATTGCTGAAGTGTTTCATCCATATTTTCCCCTAGTAATTCTACAGTTACAGATTTATACTTAATTCTTTAATCCATTTTGAGTTGATTTTAGTGTATGGTGAGAGATGCATCTCTATTTTCATTCTTCTGCATATGGAAATGCAGTTTTCCCAACATTACTTGTTGAAGAGGCAGTCTTTTCCCCAATGCAGATTTTTGTTGCCTTTGTTCAATATCAGATGGCTATAAGCATCAGGGTTGATTTCTGGGTTCTCAATTCTACTCCACTGGTCTGAATGTCTATTTTTATAGCAGTACCATGATGTTTTGGTTTCAGTAGCTTTATTGTTTCCTTTGTTGTGCAGAAGCTTTTTAGTTTGATATAGTCAAATTTGGTTATATTTTTTTCTTTTGCTGCTTGGCTTTTGGGCTCATGTACATAAAGCCTGTGCCCAGATCTAATTGCTGAAGTGTTTCATCCATATTTTCCCCTAGTAATTCTACAGTTACAGATTTATACTTAATTCTTTAATCCATTTTGAGTTGATTTTAGTGTATGGTGAGAGATGCATCTCTATTTTCATTCTTCTGCATATGGAAATGCAGTTTTCCCAACATTACTTGTTGAAGAGGCAGTCTTTTCCCCAATGCAGATTTTTGTTGCCTTTGTTCAATATCAGATGGCTATAAGCATCAGGGTTGATTTCTGGGTTCTCAATTCTACTCCACTGGTCTGAATGTCTATTTTTATAGCAGTACCATGATGTTTTGGTTTCAGTAGCTTTGTAGTATAATTTAAAGTCAGGTAGTGTTATGCCACTGGCTTTATTTTTTTGCTCAGGATTGCTTTGGCTATTTGGGATCTTTCGTTTTTCTATATGAAAGGTAAGATTGTTTTTTTGTTTTTTTGTTTTTTGGGTTTTTTTTGTGTTTTTTTTTTTTTCCATTTCTGTGAAGAATGTCATTGGTATTTTGATGGTGATTGCATTGAATCTGTAGATTGCTTTGGGTAGGATAAACATTTTCACAATGTTATTTCTTCCAATCCAAGAACATGGAATATCTTTCCATCTTTTTGTGTCTTCTTCAATTTCTTTCAGAAGTGGTTTGAAGTTCTCATCGTAGAGGTCTTTCACCTCCTTGGATAAATTGATCCCTAGGTATCTTATTTTTTTCATGACAATTGTAAATGGGCTTACTTTCTTTATTTCTCTTTCTGTTGATTCATTATTTGAGTATATAAATGCTACCGATTTGGGGGCATTTATTTTCTATCCTGCAACGTGACTGAAGTTATTAACCAGCTCTAGGAGTTTTATGATATGGTCTTTAGGTTTTTCTACATATAGAATCATGTCATGTGCAAATAGAGAAAGTTTGACTTCATCTTTTCCAATCTCTATTCCCTTTATTTCTTTCTCTTTCCTGATTGCTCTGGCTAGTACCTCTAGTACAATGTTAAATAGAAGTGGTGAGAGCAGGCATCCTTGTCTCATTCCTGTTCTTAAGGGAAAGGCCTTCAGTTTTTCCCCATCCTGAGTGATACTGGTGGTGGGCTTGTCATAAATGGCTTCTATTGTGTTAAGATATTTTTCTTCTATACCTAATTTGTTGAGAATCTTTATCATGAAGGGATGTTGAATTTTGTCAAATGCTTTTTCAACATCTATTGAGATAATCATTTGGTCTTTGTCTTTGAGTTTGTTGATGTGATGTATCATATTTATTTACTTTGTATGTTGAGCCATCCTTGCATCCCTGGGATGAATCCCACTTGATCATAGTGTATAATTTTTTTTAATATGTTACTGTATTTTGATTGCTAATATTTTGTTGAGGATTTTAGCATCTAGGTTCATCAAGGATTTTGGCCTATGATTTTATTTTTTAGTTGTGTCTTTATCTGGTTTTAATATCAGAGTTATGTTGGTCTCATAGAATGAGTTTGGGACAGAAGTGTCTGTTACAATTGTTTGAATAGTTTGCGGAGAATTGGTATTAACTCCTCTTTAAAAGTTGGATACATTTCACCTGTAAATCCATCCAGACCCAGGCTTTTCTTTGTTGGAAGATTGCTGATTACCACTTCAATCTCATTGCTTGTTATTGTGTGTTCAGGTTTTCTATCTCTTCTTGGTTCAGTCTTGGTAGTTTATATGTGTCTAGAAACTT
>NW_007736783.1:24975-29762 GCF_000696425.1 Galeopterus variegatus
TAGATTAAATCCTGTGTCTCTTTGTTGACTTGTTGCCTGGAACATCAGTCCCATACTGAAAGAGGGTGTTCAGATCACCCACTTTTAATTTATTAGGTCCTATTTCTTTCTTTACATCTAAGAGTATTTGCTTTATATATATGGGTGCTCCAGTATTGGGCACATACTGTTTGTGATTGTTATGTCTTCTAGCTGTATAAATCCTTTAATCATTATATAGTGGCCTTCTTTGTCTTTTTTAATGTATTTTTTGTTTAAAGTCTATTATATCTGATATAAGAATAGCTACTCCTGCTCACTTTTGGTTTCCATTTGCATGGTATATCTTTTTCCATCCCTTCACTTTTAGTCTATGTGTGTCTCTACCAGTGAAGTGTGTCGTAACGACAGCATATACTTGGGTCTAGCTTTTTAATCCAATCATTTGGTCTGTGTTTTTTGAATGGGGACTTTAGTCCATTTGCACTTATGGTAGTTATTGACAGGTGTTGCTTAATTCCTGTCATTTAATTGCTTCTTGCTTAGCTGGTTTGAATATCTTTTGATCATTATTTCCCCTTTTATTTCTCTTCTTCAATGTTTGCTGGGAATTTAAGGTGGGATGATTTAGTTTCTTCCTTTTTCTTGCTGGCATTTTTGTTTTATCGGTGGATTTTGCTCTTTCTTGTGTATTCGTGATACTGCTCACCATTATTCAGATTCCAGATGAATGACTCCCCTGAGAATTTCTTTCAGGACTGGTCATGTGGTGGTGAACTCCCACAACTTTTGTTTGCCTAGGAAATAGACTATTTCTCCCTCATTTCAGAAGGAGAGCCTTGCTGGGTAAAGAATTCTTGGCGGGCAATTTTTTTCTTTTAGGATTTTGAATATATCACTCTACTTTCTTCTGGCCTGTAGGGTTTCAGTTGAGAAGTCTGCTGTTTGTTTGATGGTGGTTCCCCTGTAAGTGACTTGAGGCTTTTCTCTTGCTGCTTCTAGAATTCTCCCTTTGTCTTTGAGCTTTGAAAATTTAACTATGATGTGTCTTGGGGAGGATCTTTTTGCATTAAATCTGTTTGCAGGACTTTGAGCTTCTTGGATCTGAAGGTCTGTATCTCACCCTCCCCTGGGAGGTTTTCTGTTACTGTTTCCTTGAGTAGGTTTTCAATTCCCTTTCCTTTCTCCTACCCTTCAGTAATATCCACAATTCGGATATTAGAGGGCTTGAGGTTGTTTGCTATCTCGCTTAGATTTTCCTCATTATTTTTAATTCTTTTTTCCTTTTTTAAATCTGGCTGAGTTGTTTCAAAAAGACCATCTTCAAGCTCTGAAATTCTTTCTTCTGCTTGTTCTACCCTGCTGCTCAAGCTCTCAGTTGTGTTTTTTATTTCATTGAGGAATCTTTCATTGCTAGAAGTTCTACTATACTCTTTTTTATGGTATTAATCTTGTCGTGGATTTCCCCCTTCATATTCTGTATAGTTTTTCTTGTTTCATTGTGTTCTCTAATTGAGTCTTCCTTTATTTCTTCAAGTTTTCTTAAGATCATTGCTTGGAATTCTTTTTCAGACATTTCAAGGATTCCTTGTTCCATGGAATGAGACTTTGGAGCATTAATATATTTTTTGGTGGTGACATTTCTTCTTGTTTGTTAGTACTTCTAGAATTTTTTTGTTGTTGACATTTGGTCATTTGGTAGAGGGTTCGCTTCTTCTGTTGCACTGAGGTTGGCTGTGGAGTGGCCCTGGTTGCTACTGTGGTGGTGAATTGTCTTTGCTTGACAGTAGGTGTGGTTGTGGTTATCTTAAACCACCTTGGGTCCTGTTCCAGAATCTGTAGTCATAGAATGAGCCCTAGAACCATGAGGTTCTGCTGGGCACACCTTGTCGAGTCAGACCCCATGGGCTAGAGCTCCCATCCAGGTCCAAGGAGGGGTGAGGGGCTGCCTCTAGCTGTGCATTTCTGCCACCACTGCTGGACTCACCTCGGCATGGGTTGGGGCACAGGGCACAGGCAGGCTGATGCTCCCCTCCCAGTCTGGTGAACATGAATTTAAATTAAATAAAATGTTAGATATGGTAATTCCTAAAAGAAGACATGCATTCTGTGAGACAAGTTAACTGTATTATATTATATCCTCTATTATATCTCACCCATGTGTTGTTATTATTTTTAATATTAAAAGCTTGAAATGAGGTGATTGTCAGAACTAGATCATTTATGTCCAATATTCAAATGATTAAATGATATTAAGCTTAAGGTGTTGGCTAATCTAGGAAAATAAGTTTTTCTGTTAAGTGCTCTTGCTTTAATGGAATCCTGAAAACACATAGCACTCATCAGCTGTTAAAGATGTTCATTTCTCTGCAAAACACTTCCTTCTCACTGCATGGTTTCTGATGAGAAATTTGCTGTCATTCAAATTGTTTTTCCCATACAGATAAAATAACATTTTTTTCCTAACATTTCANTAGATTAAATCCTGTGTCTCTTTGTTGACTTGTTGCCTGGAACATCAGTCCCATACTGAAACAGGGTGTTCAGATCACCCACTTTTAATTTTTTAGGTCCTATTTCTTTCTTTACATCTAAGAGTATTTGTTTTATATATCTGGGTGCTCCAGTATTGGGTGCATACATGTTTGTGATTGTTATGTCTTCTAGCTGTATAAATCCTTTTATCATTATATAGTGGCCTTCTTTGTCTTTTTTAATGTATTTTTTGTTTAAAGTCTATTATATCTGATATAAGAATAGCTGCTCCTGCTCAGTTTTGGTTTCCATTTGCATGGTATATCTTTTTCCATCCCTTCACTTTTAGTCTATGTGTGTCTCTACCAGTGAAGTGTGTCTCGTAACGACAGCATATACTTGGGTCTAGCTTTTTAATCCAATCATTTGGTCTGTGTTTTTTTGAATGGGGACTTTAGTCAATCACATTTATGGTAGTTATTGACAGGTGTTGCTTAATTCCTGTCATTTAATTGCTTCTTGCTTAGCTGGTTTAAATATCTTTTGATCATTATTTCCCCTTTTATTTCTCTTCTTCAATGTTTGTTGGGAATTTAAGGTGGGATGATTTAGCTTCTTCCTTTTTCTTGCTGGCATTTTTGTTTTATTGGTGGATTTTGCTCTTTCTTGTGTATTTGTGATACTGGTCACCGTTATTCAGATTCCAGATGAATGACTCCCCTGAGAATTTCTTTCAGGACTGGTCATGTGGTGGTGAACTCCCACAACTTTTGTTTGCCTAGGAAATAGACTATTTCTCCCTCATTTCAGAAGGAGAGCCTTGCTGGGTAAAGAATTCTTGGCGGGCAATTTTTTTCTTTTAGGATTTTGAATATATCACTCTACTTTCTTCTGGCCTGTAGGGTTTCAGTTGAGAAGTCTGCTGTTTGTTTGATGGTGGTTCCCCTATAAGTGACCTGAGGCTTTTCTCTTGCTGCTTCCAGAATTCTCTCTTTGTCTTTGAGCTTTGAAAATTTAACTATGATGTGTCTTGGGGAGGATCTTTTTGCATTAAATCTGTTTGGGGGACTTTGAGCTTCTTGGGTCTGAAGGTCTGTATCTCACCCTCACCTGGGAAGTTTTCTGTTACTGTTTCCTTGAGTAGGTTTTCAATTCCCTTTCCTTTCTCCTACCCTTCAGTAATATCCACAATTCGGATATTAGAGGGCTTGAGGTTGTTTGCTATCTCTCTTAGATTTTCCTCATTATTTTTAATTCTTTTTTTCCTTTTTTAAATCGGGCTGAGTTGTTTCAAAAAGACCATCTTCAAGCTCTGAAATTCTTTCTTTTGCTTGTTCTACCCTGCTGCTCAAGCTCTCAGTTGTGTTTTTTATTTCATTGAGGAATCTTTCATTGCTAGAAGTTCTACTATACTCTCATTGCTTGGAATTCTTTTTCAGACATTTCAAGGATTCCTTGTTCCATGGAATGAGACTTTGGAGCATTAATATATTTTTTGGTGGTGACATTTCTTTTTGTTTGTTAGTACTTCTAGAAATTTTGTTGTTGACATTTGGTCATTTGGTAGAGGGTTTGCTTTTTCTGTTACACTGAGGTTGGCTGTGGAGTGGCCCTGGTTGCTACTGTGGTGGTGAATTGCCTTTGCTTGACAGTGGGTGTGGTTGTGGTTATGTTAAACCACCTTGGGACCTGTTCCAGAATCTGTAGTCATAGAATGAGCCCTAGAACCATGAGGTTCTGCTGGGCACACCTTGTCGAGTCAGACCCCATGGGCTAGAGCTCCCCTCCGGGTCCAAGGAGGGGCGAGGGGCTGCCTCTAGCTGTGCATTTCTGCCACCACTGCTGGACTCACCTCGGCATGGGTTGGGGCAGGCTGATGCTCCCCTCCCAGTCTGGTGAACATGAATTTAATTTAAATAAAATGTTAGATATGGTAATTCCTAAAAGAAGACATGCATTCTGTGAGACAAGTTAACTGTATTATATTATATCCTCTATTATATCTCACCCCTGTGTTTTTATTATTTTTAATATTAAAAGCTTGAAATGAGGTGATTGTCAGAACTAGATCATTTATGTCCAATATTCAAATGATTAAATGATATTAAGCTTAAGGTGTTGGCTAATCTAGGAAAATAAGTTTTTCTGTTAAGTGCTCTTGCTTTAATGGAATCCGGAAAACACATAGCACTCATCAGCTGTTAAAGATGTTCATTTCTCTGCAAAACACTTCCTTCTCACTGCATGGTTTCTGATGAGAAATCTGCTGTCATTCAAATTGTTTTTCCCATACAGATAAAATAACATTTTTTTCCTAACATTTCAAGAGTTTT
>NW_007736783.1:30629-31599 GCF_000696425.1 Galeopterus variegatus
GCAGGAGAAAGTGGGAGTGCTGACATTATACTACCAGTATGGGCTAGAAGTCCAAGGTCCCCACTCTGCCTTTGTTGACTCCTGGGATGGGAAGAGGATCTTCTTTACTGCTGAGCTGGGTGGGATTTCTGCTTATACCACCTTGGTCACCCTGGAGGAGTGCCTCTTTGCAGCCCCATAGCCTCCATTGACACCACGGAGGATGGTTACTTCTGTGAAGTGGTGGAAGTCCTTGTTCTACACTAGGAGTCCTCTGACATCTCCTTAGTGTGGAGCATGTGGAGTTCCTCATTCATTTTATGTAGGGGCAGAAATCCCAGTTTCCCACATGATCTTCACGAATACCCCAGGGAATAAGAGGGGAGCTCTACAAGCCTGCAAGGATCCTAGCTCCCTACTCAGACTTGTCTGATACCATCCCAGTGAGGATGTTGTTACAGCTCATGAGGGTGGGTGTCTAGGCTCCCTACTTGGTCTTTTTTGACATACGTTCAAGTGGGGTTTCAGTATTTTCTGTGATGTTTGGCTGTAGTAAAGTGGCTATTTTTTTTTTTTTTTAAGTTTCTGTCTTCTCTTTACTTCTATGAGATCAACTACTTTAGATTCCATAAATGAGTGAGTGAGATGTTGTGGTTGCCGGAGCTTGGAGGGGTAGGAGGAAGGGGAGGAAAGGGAAACTTTGGTCAATAGGTACAAAGTTACAGTTGGAATAAAGAAATAAGTTCTATTTCTATCACAATGGGGTGATATGGTTAACAACAATACATTGTATATTTCAAAAAAAAGCAAGTATTTTGAGTGTTCTTACCACTAACAAGTGATAAATATCTCAGATGCTGGATATGCCAATTACTCTGATTTGACTATTATTTATTGTGTACATGTATTGAAATGTCACACTGTACTGCATAATTATGCACAATTATTGCATGCCAATTAAAAATTTTAAAATTATAATTAAAAAAACACA
>NW_007736783.1:32033-39758 GCF_000696425.1 Galeopterus variegatus
ACACAAAAATCTTTTGCCTTATAGGCTGTTCTCTTCCTGATATTTGCCTAGAGAGAACAGGAATCTCTTTATTAATTTTGTTTTTGTTTAATCTGTGTTCATGAGCATTTCTTGGTGCTTACTTCATAATCTCCATGATTGGGACATAATGGCAACAAGAGAATCCAGTAAACTCACCACTATATCTTGCTCAGTCATATAAAGGAATGAAATTCTGCCATTTACAATAATATGGATGAGGTTGGAGAAAATTATGTTAAGCCATGATTGGGACATAATGGCAACAAGAGAATCCAGTAAACTCACCACTATATCTTGCTCAGCCATATAAAGGAATGAAATTCTGCCATTTACAATAATATGGATGAGGTTGGAGAAAATTATGTTAAGTGAAATAAGCCAGGCACAGAAAGAGAAACACTCCATGTCCTCATTCATAAGTAGGAGTTAAGGAACAAAGAAAGAAAGAAGACCATAATAAAACATTGAACTTTGAGATGGAGAGAACAGACCTATAGTTACTAGAGGTGAGAAAGTGGGACAGGGAGGAAGGATAAGGAGTAATTGGGTAAGAGACACAAAAAGTAATTATGATTTGTAATGATGAACATGCTAATAATACTGATTTGGTCATCGCATATTGTATAGAAGTACATTTGTGTATTTTTATAAAACTCTGTATACTGTAAATCTGTATAAATAAAAATAATGTCAACTCTGTGCCCCATAAATATTTATATAAATAAATAAATAAATATACACACACACAAATAAATAATAGAACATTTGCTTTTTATAGGGAAATAAACTTGCTGGAATTTGAAAGAAATGGCATTAAACCTATAGATCAAATTGACGATCAATTTTGTTCTTCATTTTCTAGTTTATCGAGATAGTACTTAGATTATTTGAGATCTTTTTACATCTGTAATATAAGCATTTAATGTTATAATTTTTTTCAGCACTGTTTTTTCTGCATCCTAAAAATTTTGGTATGTTGTAATTTTATTTTCATTCAGTTCTGTGTATTATTTTTATTTCTTTTGAGACTTCCTCTTCAACCCATGGATTGTGTAGAAATTGATTGTTTAATTTTCATGTGTCTGTAGGTTTTCTGTCGTCTTCCTGTTATTGGTTTATAATGTAATTCCACTATAGCTGAAGAACCATTCTTTTAAGTTCATTGAAGTTTGTTTTATTATCCAGTACACAGCTTATGTTGGTGAATGTTCTATGTATGCTTGAATGGAAAGAATGTATATTTTGCTATTGTGCTGTGAAGTGTTCTATACATGTCTACTAGATTCTGTTGGTGAATGATGTTTTTCAGTTCTTTGGTATATACATATTTTTATTTTTTTGCCTACTAGACCTATGAAATGCTTATAATGAATGTTAGAGACCTAATATAATTTTGAATTTGTCCATTTCAGTTTTTAGCTGTCCGTTTTTCTGTCATGTATTTTAAGTCATAAACTTTTATTATCACTGTATCATTTTTGTGAATTGATTCGTCTATTGTTATGTAATGATCCATTTTATCACTAAAATTTTTCTTCACTTTTAAGTCTTCTTTAACTGATATTAATATAACTACTTCTGGTTATTCAATTAATGTGAGTGTGATATACCTTTTCTTTCCATTATTTTACTTTCAACCTGTCTATGTCATTGTGTTTTCAGTGAGTTCCTTGTAAACAAGATGTAATTGGGTCATTTTTTAAAAAAATATGCTGTACAAATTGCTGTCTCTAAATTGGCATATTTAGACCATTATAGTGAATATTGATGTATTTAGACTTGTCTGCCATTTTATTATTTGTCTTATGTTTATTTCCTTTGTGTCTTATTCTTCTGTTGATCTTTTCTTCCCTGCCTGAGAGTTAGTTAAAAATTTTTTAGAATTCTATATTGTTTTATTTATACTGCTTTTGAGTATATTATTTATACATTTTTTAGTAGTTTCTGTATATATTACAATGTATGGTGGCTTGTCAAAGACTACTGAAATTGGCATTATGTCACTTCAATTAAAGTATTGATACCTTACTTCCATTTATATCCTTTTATCCTTTCCACTTTTAAATTCAGTTGTCTCAAATATTTTTTCCACAAATATTGAGTACCACAAAATAGTTGTTATAATTTTTTATTCAACCATCCGATGTGATTTAAGAAATTCATAAGGATAAGGATAGTTTATTATATTTGCCCCTATGTCTACACAGAACATGATTATTTCCTTTCTGAAGTTCCAGTTCTTCTATTATTTTCTTTCTGTTTGTATAGTGTCCTTTAGCCATTCTTTATAGGTTGCTTTCCTAGTGAAAAATTCTTAGTTTTCCTTCTTCTAAGAATATATTTATTTTCCCATTATTCCTAAAAGATAGCTTTGCTGGGTATAGAACTCTAGCTGACAGTTCTTTTCTTTCAGCACTTGAATAATAACCTGTAACTAAAATTCTTAGTTTTCCTTCTTCTAAGAATATATTTATTTTCCCATTATTCCTAAAAGATAGTTTTGCTGGGTATAGAACTCTAGCTGACAGTTCTTTTCTTTCAGCACTTGAATAATAACCTGTAACTTTCTTCTGACCTCTGTGATTTCATATGAGAAATCCATTGTTACTCAAATTGGTGCTCCATATAGGTGATGCATTGTTTATTTAAAACATTTTTTTTTTAAATAGGTAGCTTTCAGAACTTAGTTTTTAGGTGTTTCAGTATGAATTTTGATAAGTTTACACTATTTGGAGTTGTCTCAGCTTCTTGAATCTGTAGGTATATAACTTTTGCCAAATGTGGGAAGTTTTTAGCCATTGATTCTTTGAGTACTCCTTCAGCCTCATATTTTTTTACCTCTCATTGTGAGACTCCTTTGCTACTAATGATATATCTTCTGTTATTGTCCTAAGTCCCTCAGATTTATTCTTAATTTTCAGCCTATATTCTTATTATTATCAAAATTGAGTAAATTCTGTGATCTCTCTTCGAGTTCACTAATTCTATCTTCTGTCATCTCCACTCTATTAAGCCCTTTCAAAAATATTATTATATCGGTTATTGTATTTTTCATTTGTGTAATTTCCATTTTGTTATTGTTTTTATAATTTTCATTCCTTTGCTGAGGTTTTTCATGCTTCAAAGAAATGTGTAATTGATTTTTGAATGAATTTTATGGTTGCTGCTTTAACATGTTTGTCAGATAGTTTTATTATATGGTTCTCTTGATGTTGGCATCAGTTAATTGTCTTTTCTTACTTAAGCTGAGATTTTCCTGGTTTCTGGTAAAATAAATGGTTTTCCATTGTATGTTGGTTGGACATTTTGAATATTATGTTAGGAGACTCTTGATCCTGTTTAAACCTGCCATTTAAAAAAGGGGTCTCTCTATTTACATTTAGTATGTAGGTTCTGGCAATCATCCCTGGATTCGTTAGTGTAGCCTTTTATGGAAAAGGAGACCACTATCTGTCAGAACAGTGTCAAAATATAGGTTGATCTTCCTGGTTCTCTGATAATGGTCATTCTGCTGCTTCCAGCTGGTACAAGGCAAAGGATGGATTTCCCCTTTAGGCTCTGCTGGCAATGCTATTGTGGGAAGACGGCACCTAGCTGGCTGGTCTGGGATTGGGTTAGGATCCCAGCTTTGCTGGTACTGCACCTGAAGGGAGAATATATTTCCTGCTGCTGTAGGTGATGAATCTCTCTGTTTTCCTTTCTTGGCCCTTTGGCCAGAGAGAACAGATTTTACTTTTCTTTGCCTTCTTTTGTTTTTGCCTATTTTTGTTGACAGTTCCAGGTAGGCTGCAGGATTCCCCACATTCTAATCAGGGATATATGGGGAATAAAAATAAATCACAGATGTCTCGCTGTGTCATTGTTCTTCAAGTCCTAAGATCTATAGCCAGTCCACCTTCTTCCTTTTCACCTTTCAAAGTCATTTTATGATTGTCTGTTGAGTTGTTTCCAGGTTATTTAGTTGTATCTATAGAGGAAGTGCAGATAAAAGTAAATACATACCATTTTGTCCTAGAACTAGAATAAATTAAACTTTTCAAGAGATTGAAAATCTGTTTTCCAAAATTCTAAATTATTTTATAATTTATACATCCCCAACAACAATGTATGAGTTACAGCTCTTTCAAATCCTCACTCATACTACTATGGTCAATTTTATTTTATTTTAGATATTTGAATACTTGTGTAGTGGAATCACTCTGTGTTTTTAATTTGTATTTCCTAATGAATGATAATGCTGAGAATCTTTTGAAGTGCTTTTTTTCCCATCTGTATATATTCTTTAATTGATTTTATAATCTCACTATTATAATATTTATATATATGCACTTTTGATAATTTTGAATTATGTTTATTTAATTAATTTTATATAGTCATTGCATAATTGGAAGTGCTGAACTGCCTATAACCAAGCAAAAACTGGAATTCCAATCCTGATTATTTTTAGAAGTCTTTTCCAGCATTTCTCATCCATGGCAACTTCTCTGACCACCTTGGTCTAGTTTTTTTTTTTTTTTTTTTTTAAATTTTATCTTGTTTGATCATTGTTTTAGTCTTCACCATACTGTGGTGTAATTCACTTTTTATGGGCACTATCTTTTTTCTTACACAGAGGTATAAATCCCATGTAAAATGATACCACTCCTTATAATTTCTGAGTTCTCACACAATGCTTACTGCAGTCTTTAGCACACTGTAGGTCATTCTTAAATACCCAGATAGTGAGTCAATGAATAGAAGTCAAGAGTTGGTATATCTGCGGTGAGTGGTGTCAAAGAAAACCAGAGCTATATAGTAATTAAAGTAGCAAAAATAATTTTATTTAGAAACTATAGTAATAGCAGAAAATAAACCTCAATTTAGTACTGGGTTCAATTTTGAATACAGTTTGTAAAAGTGGGGCTCTACAGCCAAGGAATGGGGAGCATGATCAGTAAATAGAAAATTGTCAAGAGGAGACATCAAGGGTAAGGGGTTATTCTTACTAAATTGAGCTAACAGGATTCCAGCTTAATACAGGCAGGATGATCAGATTTCACCTGAAAGGTGGTGGGGGTGAGAAATTTGATCAGACATTGAAAGTGATTAGGTACCAAAGGTGGGGTATTCTCTCTAAACTGGCTTAGCGAAAGTCTTGCTACACCTGGGCAGTGTAGGCCCAAAAAGGACAGATACTGAAGTCTAGTTGAGAAGAGGTCTAGTTAAGAAGAGAGCTTAGAGGAGCACGACTAAAGTTTGGTCAAGGAGAGCATCTTTGTCAGTGGGCGAGTGAAATGAATGAACAATGATCAACTGTTTTTCAACTTTCATTCACCTTTTCTGAAAATAAAATTTGTAAATCAGCAGTAAGCCTTATTTATTGGCAGAATATGAATGCCATGAGTTTTAAATCCCCATGGATTCCCAGAAAAGTTTTACAAGTCACTAGTTACTCGAAGCCTTTAACTAATGAGAGCACATTTCAAAGTTGGATGAGAACTTTCTCTGCTCTCTCTGAAGAAAGATGAGAGGAATCCCCTGGTGTCTCCTAATCAGAACCAAACCTCTAGAGCTGAGAAATCTCATGCCCTGATAATAATCAGACAATATCCCTAAACTGGTAAAAAGGAAAGCTGTAAACCATTTTAATGTATTGGGTGGTGGGGGCTGGTCACAGCACATGTGACTCATGTCACAAAACTCTAGAGTGATAGAAAGCTGAAGCTTGCACAAAGTCAGGACCTTCTTCCTCACTTCCCAGCTCAGGAAATTCAAGTTCAGAAGGTGCAGTGACATTCTTAAGGTCACTAAACTAGCAGTGATAAAGTCAAGAATCCAGACTCTTAGCCCAGTGATTTTTACACTAAGTCCATCTCAGCCTCTTTTGAGTGAAGAACAAAGCGTGCTTTCAACAATAATACGAAGACTGTCTTTTGGAAGAAAATAACTGTGACAGTGAATTGGCTTTGAAGCCTGATAAAACACATGAGGTAGGAAATTATTCTGGATGATTTGACTCTTTTTGCCTCATAATCAATTGTCACTACAAAAAGTAGTGATAAAATTACATATTTTCTTCATATTACCATTAATCTTTGACTTTAAAATATGTGTATTTTTCTTTTGTCAGGGAATCTGTATCCCAAATTAAATTTGGCACTAGTGAATTTAGGGGCAACTTCAGAGATAGGTGAGGGTAGGGGGAATATAGTACCCTCACCACGCACACATACACAAACACACACACACACACACACACACACATTCAGAATATGCTAGAAGTGAAGAGAGATTCTGACATTCTTTCTCTACTGCTGGATGATTTATCAAGTATATATTTAGCACACATTAAGTAAGGACTAGATAAGGAAAGACCTATCTTGGGATTTGTATTGGCAGTTCTCTGCATTTTCAAAATGCTTCTGAATTTAATGGTGGCTCTGTAAACAACCCCACCCTCACCTCAAGGTTGTCTGATAAAACTCTGGGCTTCCTCAAGAAGCATTTTAGTGTAAGCCTTCTATACAAACTTATTATGATTGTCCTCGGTTTTCAAATCCACTTGTAGATTATTGTTCCACTTTCAGTATAATCAGCTTTCTAAAGCATTCTTGACTATTTCAGAAGACAATCTTTCCCTCCCAGAAATTCTAGATCCAAATAGGTCCCTTCTGCTTATTTCTAAGCCATTGTGAAAAGTTTTTCCCATCAGTAGAGCTCTTCACACACCAAAGCTCTTAAGCTCCCTTGTCTCTTCACAGTAACTCTATAAGAAAAGCAACTACAGTTGTGTACCACATAATGACATTTTGGTAAACAAAAGACCACATATACCACAGTGGTTGAAGCAATAAGCTATACCGTATAACTTAAGTGTGTATTAGACTATAGCATCCTGGTTTGTGTAAATATACTCTGTGATGCTGGCATGATGGAATTGCCTAACAGCATCTTTCTCAGAAAGTATTCCTGTGATTAAGTGATTCATGACTGTGTGTGGCTTCTAGAACTAAAAGGTTAACTAAGTAAATTAAAAAAAAAATAGAATATATTGTCATAACAAGATTTTTTATTAAGTATCTGGTGTCCTTGGTACAAAACCTAAGCTCTTTCTAACTTAGTACCTGCAGAACAATTTGATTTCATGCAACGTGTTCTGTCCCTTCCAACATATTCGTTTTTTTTTTTTTTTTTTTTTTGATGATTAACCCATCTATCCAGTATTTGTTAGGAATTATTACCTTCCTAAAATGCTCTGTATTATCACTTTAAAAAATATGAAAATACATGATTCACACACTCTTTCCTCAAGGAGGAATAATTGATAAAAGGAAAGAGTACACAATTCAAGTAAAAAGAGTTTGATTCTAGCTACAATAAAACTGTCTTATTTCTAAAATGTGAAATAATCACAGCTGCCCTATGCATTTCACAGCAGCCTACACATTTCACAGCTGTCATATGTACTTCATATGTGTGTAATGATGAGTAAAATCAATAAACATTTGAAAGAATTTGGAAAAACATAGACTCTATAAATGATGCTTATTAAATATGTTGACGTGTTAAATATAAGGACAAGCAACATGTGGAAGTCAGAGGATAATGAGATAAAATCAAATGTAGAATTATTAAAGAATCATATAATGACTAAATAGCATTTACCTTTTTTGGATGCTGAGTTTGGTGTTAAAGAAATGGGCAAAATTTCAATTTCTTTTTTTT
>NW_007736783.1:40298-42195 GCF_000696425.1 Galeopterus variegatus
CCTTTTTTGGATGCTGAGTTTGGTGTTAAAGAAATGGGCAAAATTTCAATTTCTTTTTTTTATTGGTTATGAATATTCATGGGGTACAGAGCAAATTGTCACCAGTCGTGCCTAACAAAATCTCAATTTCTACCTTGCAGTATGCTTGAATATATATCAAGACCATCCACATATTCTAATTAATTGCTATATTAATCCTAAGCGTCCTGGATGCCCTACCTTTTTTCTTTCCTTCTCCTCAGAGTAGGGGAAGGGAACATGTTCTTTAGTCTTCTACAACATTTTAAAACTTAAATGTCTTCTCCAAGAAGGGATAATGACTTTTGGCTTCACCACATGCTTTTGCTAAACTAAAGGAAAAGGCAGTTGGTAGTTGTGTCCCTTATAATTTGTGTTAGTCACATCAGAACTTTCATTTGATGATATCAAAGAATAAATAGAAAATTAAATGTTTATTTGGTCTTTCTTTCAAATTTCAGACATTCAAATAATGAAGATCAACCAGACAATCCTGAAGGAATTCATTCTTCTTGGCTTTTCTGTTTACCCACATGTACAGACATTCCTCTTTGTGGTCTTCTTTTGTCTCTACTTTCTCACCATTGCAGGTAATCTGGCCATCCTGGGTCTAACTTGGGTGGACAGATCTCTCCACACCCCTATGTATCTCTTCCTTAGTGCACTCTCCTTCTCTGAGACCTGCTACACTTTGACTGTCATCCCCAGGATGCTGGAAGATCTACTTGCCAATAACAGAAGTATTTCAGTCACAGGTTGTGGCTTGCAGATGTGTTTCTTCTTGGGACTTGGTGGCACAAATTGCATCATCCTTACTTTGATGGGGTATGACCGCTTCCTGGCCATCTGCAACCCTCTCAGATATCCACTGCTTATAACCAATATTGTATGTGGACAACTTGTGGCCTCTGCCTGGGTTGGAGGCTTCTTTATCTCTTTGATAGAAACTGCACTGATATTCAGGGGCTCTTTCTGCAAACCCGACCTTGTCAAACACTTCTTCTGCCATATGAGAGCAGTTGTGAGACTGTCCTGTATAGATAGTGACCTCACAGAATTCACTGTGACACTGATTTCAGTGTCAGGCTTGCTGGGGACCTTTATGCTCATCATCCTGACTTACATTTTCATTCTTTCCACTGTCCTCAGGATCCCCTCAGCTGAGGGAAAGCAGAAGGCATTTTCCACCTGTGCTTCCCACCTCATGGTAGTCATCATCCACTTTAGTTTTGCATCTATTGTTTACTTGAAGCCAGAAGCCTCAGGGGGAGATGACACACTCATAGCAGTCCCATACACTGTCATAACCCCTTTCCTCAGCCCCATCATATTCACTCTCAGGAACAAGGACATGAAGAATGCTTTTAGAAAGATGATGGAAAAGACAGTCACATTGAAAAACTTCTGCTGCTTTAAAGCATAGCTCAGTG
This sequence comes from Galeopterus variegatus, assembly GCF_000696425.1. Taxonomy (NCBI): domain Eukaryota; kingdom Metazoa; phylum Chordata; class Mammalia; order Dermoptera; family Cynocephalidae; genus Galeopterus; species Galeopterus variegatus. The sequence continues at coordinate 41,747 of NW_007736783.1, forward strand.
TCCCAAGAATTTAGTGGAGCATTTACCCTGTGACCTTTAGAGAAACATACCATTTGGTTTTTTTTCAGAGGTTGGGGCACAAGGAGGAAATGACTGAGACTGAAACCCAAGATATCACAGGTATTTACTTAGCTTATTAAGAGGAAGTTGTCCAACCTTTCTGCTTTCCATTATGAAAGGAAGAATGTCCTTGCGTATATGAGGATTCTGCCAGTCAACTTCTGGATGTCCTGTATCATTCATGAAGTGGAAAAAGAAAGAGTGTGGAAGGAAAAAACAGCACATATAATCACTGCACAAATACATATTTTAAATATCTGAATATGAAAAGTTTTAGGAATTTTTCTAGGCAAGATTGGATTGCACTTCCCAGGAGATAAACCACTTCTGATTAGAGACATACTATGTAGAGGCCGGTCCAATGATAGTGAATCATCAGAACTTATTAA
>NW_007736783.1:43111-43865 GCF_000696425.1 Galeopterus variegatus
CACACATAAATTTACATATATTTATTTATGAATTTGTGTTTGTGAGTATATATATAAATTCAGATATGTGTGTATATATACTTGCTGATATCATATTGGTTCTGTCAAAAATCTGTAATAAAAGATGTTTAAAAACACCCTGTTCATGACTGTGGCCTTTCAATGACTACCAACTGCTAACTTCTGAGTATACAGGAATAGCACTTGCAATATCGCTTCACATGTGTAAACAAGACATTAAAGTGTGCATGTTCTATGACTGCAGGAGCTATGGATGTGAAAAATCTATCCCCATTTTTCTCTAAGGTGAAGGCATTCAAAAGCAAATGTTAAAGAATGATGTCATGATATTGAGAAATTTGACAAAAGTGTTCTGGAATAATTTTAGCAGGTCATACAATATGTAATGGAGGAAACCAGATGAACACAGCATTGGTTCTTTATACCACTAGGAAGAAAATAAGAAACACTGTGGAATATATATCACAGAAGAGTAGTGAGTGCTCTTACTGAAAATTCAGGTGTACAAACCTAAGGAATTTCTTGAATCCTTTTCTTAATTCTGCTTTAACCAACTCTGTGAATTCACATGAAAACCACAAGATTTGTATTGGAACTTGGGGCATATAAAATATGTAAGATCATTATTACAGTGATCTTGAATTCCATTATTTATGGAACTATTATAAATATAAATGAGATAATGAATAAAAATTATTATGCACATCAACTGATGGAGATTACTCCTTGCCAT
>NW_007736783.1:44256-45468 GCF_000696425.1 Galeopterus variegatus
AGAGTGTTTCTTTTACTTTGGTTTCATTCTTGACAAGTGGTTATTCAATCTAGGAAAGCTATATGTCTTGGAAATAAATACTAACAATCTACCCAATCATGGTAGGTATAGAGGACAGTATGTTAAATTAATTTATTTTTTTATGGTTGATCAAAGTTTAGTTTTTATAATTGATAGTTTGGAAAAGTTAATTTCAGCTTTGCAGCTTTTTATTGGTAATACATTATACATTTTTAGGATTGCTGTCAAATTTTGGAAAGCTGCTATCAAGTTTCTTTCATATATAATCTTTAAGATTTCAGGGCATTATACTATCAAATTTCTTTCACTTATGATCTCTAAGATTTCAGGACATAATTTTTCTTATAATGATGAAAGAAACAGCAGTGAATTAACAACATTCTAATTAGTTTGTTCTATATAGCTCCTTTTCAGTTGCATATTATGACTTTCTGTTACCTTTGTTAGTATTTTGTATCAAATCAACAAACAATTTCAATTTTTTCCAAGGTGATTTACTTTTTATTGTTTGGATTATTAAATAACCTAAAAGACTACTTGTCATGAATACTCAGAGTTCATTTTGTTCTCTCAGTAAATTGTAGGTTTTGTATAGCTTTTGCCTTGTGCTCCCAGATCCTATCAGAATAAGATGTGTTATATATGCTAACATGTGAGCCAATGTGTTGAGACAAATAAAACATGTGACTTTTTAAACATAGGTGAACCCACTGCTGGTAGCACATCTACAGGTCTGCTCCCACAAACAGGAATTTTGATAAATTCCATTTTGCATGACTTCCTCAAAAGAGAAAGATAAAAATTAGAGGATGTGTTCATATTAGTATACTCTGAATTATTGAGTCTGTTCTTGAAAGAACTTTCATTTTAAGTAGGCATTGGTGAGAACTGTATCCTTTGACTGCCTTTCTACATGTCTGATAACTGGCAGAATTTTCCAGTAACTAGGGACTAAATCTGCACCACTGTCTCCATACTTTCACTGGCAGGAGTTGCAGAATGTATTCTTATCATAATATGATCTCTAACCCTGCCTCTTTGTATTATGACATGACGCCAGTAGTCTTGGGAGCCATTCCTGTACCAGAATGGAAACAACTGTGAACCACATAAGTACATCCCCATAAACCCAAACTAATATAGCCCTGAATCAACCTCCTCTTAGCTGGATCCTCAGTACCTGTAGCCACT
>NW_007736783.1:46144-48679 GCF_000696425.1 Galeopterus variegatus
CAAACTAATATAGCCCTGAATCAACCTCCTCTTAGCTGGATCCTCAGTACCTGTAGCCACTCCAATGGTGTCCAATATTATGGAAGTATAACAGAAAGGAAGTCATAGTAGATTAAAAAGTTAACACCAGTAATGTTCATGTATCAGTGTTCCCCTCCTAGTGAGGTATCCTCAGATAATATCCTCATCTTCCTCCTCCCCATCATCATTTCTACATGTTTTAGTGGCCTTTTCCAGTTTTGGGTGGTTTGGACTTGAAATTATTTATAAGAGCATTTTTCCTATTTCTACTACCTTTTGCTTTTAGAAACTAGTTTTCCTTAGAGAACATCTGCTTCACCACTTCATTTTATGGATGAAGAACTTGGGCTACAGGTCACTAAACTAATTAACAGTAAAACAAGAACACATGTCTTTAGCTCCCAATATCATCTTTTTTTCTTTTTTTATTTTTGGAAAGAACAAAACTTATTTACTTTTTATTGAAGTATAATTGGTTATACACATTTTGGGGACACAGTATTGACCATCATTATTTGTGCACTATATGTGATGATCAAGTCATTAGCATATTCATTATTACAAATCATAATTATTCTTTGTGTCTCTTAACCAGTCTCTCCCTAAGCCCCCTCTCCCACCCCTTTTCCCACCTCTAGTAAGCATAGATTTGTTTTCTCCATCTGAAAGTTCTCAATGTTATTACTGTGGTCTTTCATTCTTTGCTTCTCTCTTAGCACCCACTTATGAGTGAGGACATGTGTTATTTCTTGTCTGTGGCTGGCTTATTACACTTAATATATTTTTTCCACACTGACAAAGGCAACAAGAACATACATTGGGAAAAAGACTGCTTTTCAATAAATGGTTCTGAGAAAATCAGACATGTACATGCAGAAGAATGAACCTAGACCTGTAACTTTGGCCATATATCAAAATCAACTCAATATAAATTAAAGATTTCAGTATAAGACCTGATACCATAAAACTACTAAAAAAAAAAAGTAGGGGAAGCACTCTAGGAAGTGAGACTGGGCAAAGGCTTTATGATTGAGACCCCAAAAGCACAAGCAACAATAACAAAAAAAAGTGATTATATCAAACTAAAAACCCTCTGCACAGCAAAAATAACAATCAACAGAGTGGAAAAACAACTTACAGAATGGAAGAAAATATATGAAAACTGTACATTCGACAATTAATATCCAGAATATACNTTACAGAATGGAAGAAAATATATGAAAACTGTACATTCGACAATTAATATCCAGAATATACAAGGAACTCAGACAAATTCACAGTAGGAAACAAAACAAAACAAAACAAAAACCCCACAAGTAATCCAATTAAAAAATGGTCAAAAGAACTGAAAAGACATTTTTCAAAGGAAGACCCACAAATGACCAACAGGTACACGAATGAATTCTCAGCATCCCTAATCAAGGAAATGAAAATCAAAACCACGTTGAGATTTCATCTCACCCCAGTTAGACTGACCATTATAAAAAAGATAGAGATTAACAAATGCAGGCAAGGATAAGGAGAAAATGGAACTTCTACACTGTTGGTGGGACTGTAAAGTAGTACAGCCACTATGGAGAACAGTGTGGAGTTTCCACAAACAACCACAGATAGAACTGCCATATGATCCAGTAATCCCACTTCTGGGGATACATCCAAATGAATGGAAATCATCATGTCAAAGAGATACTTGCACTCCTATGTTCATTACAGCTCTATTTACAAACAGCCAATAGATATAACCAACCTAAATGTCCATTGACAGATGACTGCATAGGAAAATGTGGTATATATACACAGTGGAATACTACTCAGCCATAAAAAATGAGTAATATTATGCCATTCACGGCAACATAGTATGCTAGGTTTAAACTTAAGTTCTCAAACCTAAATTTGGACAAGTTAACGTACTTCTGCCTGATCTATTGTCTATGGTAGGAACTGCTAGTTGACTACTTAATATCCATTTTAAAGCTAGAAATAAGTAACAAAATGGAAACTGGAATATATCCAAAGACTTATGTACTTAATGCACTTGCATTAAGACAGATGTAGCATTAAAGAGCAGTGAGAAAATGACAGACTTTCAATAAATGGTGCTATGAAAATAGCATATCCATATGGGAAAAAACATAATCTGAAAAACAATTTCTGGGTATCAAAAACTAAAATTGAAAAGCAAGACAATAAGACATTTTAAATACGATATAAGAAAATACCTCCCCAGCAACTTGGGATGAGAAATATTGTTTAAACAATTTATATAAATCTTAACTAAAAATGAAATAATTAATTAAATCAAAGTTGAAAAATTGTATTAATCAAAAAGGCATTGTTTAGGGAGTGAATAGGCATGCCATAAAATACAACTGTAAAGATATTTAAGGAAGTTATTAGTGTAAAATTATTAGTGGTGACTTTTGGAAGGAGGTGTCTGTGATTGGGAGAGGGGCACATGGAAGGGCCTCCTGGCTAGGAAAGTTTTTTTTTTTTTTTTTTCTTGATCTAGGTAGT
>NW_007736783.1:49123-74566 GCF_000696425.1 Galeopterus variegatus
ACATGGAAGGGCCTCCTGGCTAGGAAAGTTTTTTTTTTTTTTTTTTCTTGATCTAGGTAGTAATTATAGGGTTTTGTTTGTTTGTTTGTTTTGTTTTTTTGTCTCATGAAACAGTCATTAAGCTATGTGCTTTGATGATTTTCTGAATTTATGTTTTTTTTAATAATATAAAGATTAAACAAAGCAGTCTGCAAAATGAGAGAAAATATGTGTAACACATAGCTGACAAAAGGCTCTCATCTAGCACAAATAATCCCTACTAAAAGATAAAAATAAAAAGACTATAGAAAAAAATGTTTATGAGATGTGAATAGATCCTTCATAAAAGAAAACACCCAAATGTTTGAGAAATATCTGAAAAGATGCTCGATCTAATTAATAAGCATGAAAATAAACATTAAAACCCTAGTGAGCTAACAACGCACACCCATTTGAATGACTAAAATTAACAAGAGTAGATAAAACTGTGAAGTAATTTTCTAATGCCCTTGGTAAAAGTGTATTGGTTCAATAACTTTAGAAAACAGTTTGGTACTATAGACTTATTTTGGAGGTGCTCATACCCTGTGGTCAAGATTTTCTATTCTTAGGTATATTCCCTACAGAATTATGTACACATGTGTACCATAAGGCATATATAGACTATTCATAGAAGCAATATTTGTAAAATGGGTAAATCTGGAACTTACTTAAATATTCACCAACAATATAAATAGATAATAACATACTTATATATGTGAGCACGCAGTAATAAAAGTGAATAAAATATAGCTACGTACTTCAGCACAAATGTAAAACTCCTTTTTCCCCACTTATCTAAGTCTTTCTTCAATAATCAAAGAGATGGGTTGCAATTCAAAGATTTTGTCTCTGATTTGATCTCTCATTAGGGTTTTCTAAATTTTTGTACCACGAAATCCCTTTAATTGGAAGCGGTGAAAATATTCTGTCTTGTCAATAAGCAGTATTGTAATACCTTAATGAAGAAATAGAATAAGAGGTAAGTGGCTTCCGTACTTCACCTAAATGTAAAAAGTGTCCATTCCTTTTTTCTGTATAAATACAGAATTTATTCCATTCAAGACACTGCACTAGATATGGAGAAAACAAAAACAAACAATATAATATAGCTTTTGCTCTCAAGAAACTCACATTCTCCTGGTGGGGAGGCCAGGCAATTATGATGTAGCATCGATTAAGGTTTGCCCAGAGAATTATGGGTGCATTCAGGAGATGCAGTACCCACACAAGATCACTAGAGAGTTTATGCATATTGTTGGCCAGCATCCCCAGACTAGATGGTTTTACCTGAAAGCCTCAGTATCATTTAAGAAGACCTCTAAACAGGGGACAGAAAAAACCAGGAGGAGCCCTTGTAGGGTAAATTTTAAACACTGACCTCAGAACTATGTCATTCTGTAGAGAAATATATATTATAGAGCATTGTTGAAAAAAATAGAACAATCAGAAGGCATTATTGGAGCTTAACAGCTAGGTACACAGTCAGGAAAAAGGATAGTAAAGTAAGTTCTGACAAAATTATTGTCATCCAAGGGTTACTGTGCACATAGCCAAGGCTATGCCTCCTGAGGAGAAACATTAGAAACTTAACACTGCAGAAGTTTGGGGAGGATAGATTTCACTAAAATAATTCAGCCAGTTAGTGAACAAGTAAATAATGAAAATAAGAACTGGGGTGGGGTAGGGGCAGAAACCACAGTATCTACAATATAATCTACCAAATATCCATATTCCAATTTTTTATATATATATATATGCAAACAAAAAGTATGACCAATTTTCAGAAAAACATCAAGGGACAGAAACTGTGAGAATGAGTAGTTACTATGTTTGAAAGACAAAGACTTCAAAGTAGACATTAAAAATACATTCAAAGATCTAAAGAAAACCAGGATTAAAGAAGTAAAGTATTCTAACAATGTCATGTCAAATACAGAATACCAATGAAGAGATAGAAATTATAAATAATAACCAAATGCAAACTCTGGAGTTTACAGTACAATCACTAAAATTAAAATATCACAAGAGGAACTGAACAATAGATTTGGAACTGGCAGAAGACAGAATTTATATTGATAAAGATTATTTAACATTTAGAAGAGAGTAAAAAATGAAGAAACATACAGAGAGCTTTGAAGAAATGTGGGACACCATTAAACACATCAAAGTAGGTGCAATGAAAGTACCAGAAGAAAAAAAAAGAAAGAGAGAGAGAAAATAGAAGAAAAAATATTTGAAGAAATAATGACTGAATACTTCTCCAATTTATTAAAAATTATAAATCTACAAATCTAGAAAGCTCAGCAAACTCCAAGTAGTGTAAATGCACAGAGATCCATAAACACAAACACATCACAGGAAAATGCTAAAAGCCAAAAAGAAAAAGAAAATTTGGAAAGCAGCAAAAGAAAAATGACATATCACTTATAAGAGAACCCCAGAAAATTTAACTTGACTTTTCAGCAGAAACAACGAAGGCTAAGGGCCAATGGAATAACATACTTAACGTGTTAAAAAACACAATACAAAATTTGTCAACCAAGAAACTTACATTTATGAAGGCAAGTAATGACATCTAGATAGGCAAGATTTGGGAGAATTTCTTGTGAGCAGATCTTTCTTATAAGAAAGCGACTGACTCCAAACAGTAATTCAAATTCATACAAAAAGACAAAGTACACAGGTAAAGGTAATTGTGTAACTACAAATTATAGTGTAAAGTTCTATTTTTTTCTTCTTTCTTTTAGCTGATTTTAAAATGCAACTACATGATATACACGATATAAATAATAAATGAGTACTTTAGAAAGTTTGTAAAAAATAGAATTTAAAGATAATACAATTTTTCCTCGAACCTTTTGAAGACTCATATATTGTTGGGCTTATAACATACAGAAATCTGATATATATGCTATAACAGCAAAACTATATTGATGTACAAAAATAACTCCAGCTAGTAATGCAAATCTAAAGGAACAAAGGAAGAAAAGAAATGATAAAAATGAATTTACTACAACAAATGATATGAATACATACTTGTTTTCTTTCTTCACTAGATTATTTAAAATACATATAAGAATACAAAGTAAAAATTATAATAATTGTTAAATTTGTAACATTTGTAAGTGTAATATGTGTATTATTATAATACCACAAAAAGAAGGGAATAGGAATAAAGGTATATAGGAATAACATTTCTATACCTCAATGGATCTGAGTTAGTTTAAAAATAAGGCTGATTCTGATAACTTAAGGTACATATAGTACTCTTAGAGCAACCACTATGGAAATAATGACAAATAAATAGCAAAAAGTCAATAAAAAATTAAACTCTACATTAGAAAATGTTAACTTAATGAACAAAAGAAGTAGTAGAAGAGGAGTAAAGGAACAATAAGAAATGAGACATGTAAAGAACGGAAAATAAAATGGCAGATGTAGATTCAACTATGTCAATAGTAGTAATAAATGTGAATATATTAAACAGTTCAAAGGAGAAAGCTTGTCACACTCAATAAAATATACAATATTTATATGCTTCTACAGAAGACACAGTTTAAACTGAAACATACAAATACATCGAAAGTAAAAGGATGGGAAAAGATATATTGTGCAAATAGCTAGCTGAAGAAAGCTGGAGTCTATACTAAATAGAAGTTATAACAAAATATATTAAACTAGCAATAAAGAGGTACATTCTAGATGGATAAAATGGTCAATCCTTCATGAATGTATATCAATTGAGAGCTTACATGCATCTAACAGCAAAGTACAAAATACAAGAAGGAAAATTTGATAGAAATAAAAGAGGAAATGTACAATTTAGCAATAATAGTTGTAGAATTAAACACCTATTTGCAATATTGAATAGTACAAGCAGACAGAAGATAAACAAATAAATAAAGGAATTGTACAACATTATAAAGTAAATAGACTTTACAGACATCTATCAATTACCAGATAAAGAGTTTTGAAAGAAACAAGGAAAATATTTAAGTGAGAAAATGGCTGAAAACTTCACAAATTTGTTAAAAGTTATTATTCTACACGCTCAGCAATTGCAACAGACTCCAAATAGTGTAAATGCAAAGAGATCCACAGGCAGACCCATCAGAATACACTTTCTTCTCAAGTGCACATGAAGCATTTTCCAAGACAGACCATATGTTAGGACATAAAACAACTATCAACAACTTTTAAAAATACAAATTCTACTCTCACAGCAGTGGAATGAAATTATAAATCAATAACAGAAGTAAATAGGAGAATTGAAAAATATATGAAAATTAAACATCACACTACTAAATAACCAATTGGTCAAAGAGGAAATCATAAGAGAAATGGGGAAAAAATAAGATTTATAAAAATAATGAAACAACAAACTGAAACTCATGGGATGTGGCTGAAGCATTGCTTAGAGGGAAATTAATAACGATAAATACCTATGTCTAAAAATAAGAAAGTTCTCAGATCAGTAGTGGAAACTTCCAGCTTAAGAAACTGCCAAAAGAACAGCAAACAAAGCTTAAAGAAAGCAGAAGATCGAAGATAGTATATATTAAACAAAAATTAATGAAATAGAGATAATGGAAAAACAATAGAAAAATCAATGAAACAAAAAGTTGGTTCTTTGAAATGATGAACAACACTGACAAAAGTTTAGCTCAATAAATCAAGACTAAATAGAGGAGACTCAAATTACTAGAATCAGAAATAAAAGCAGTGACATTATTACTGAATTTACAGAAATAGAAAAGATTATATTAAATATTATGAACAATAGGATGACAATAAATTAGATAACTTAGATGAAACAGACAAATTTCTAGAAAGACTATCAAAACTAATTTAAGAAGTAATGGTCAATATGAATAAGCTTATGACAAGTAAAGAGATTAAATTAACAATCCAAAAACTACACACACACACACACACACAAAAATCCAAAGAGCAGATGTCTTCACTGCTGAATTCTACCAAATAACAAAAGAATTAATTTCAATTCTTCACAAACTCTTCTGAAAAATTGATGAGGAGGAAACAGTGTCCAAAACTAGAGAAAAATATCACAAGAAATCTACAAGACAATATCTATTATAAATATGGATGTAAAAATCCTTTATACAATGTTAGCAAACTGAATACAGAAACATATAAAAAGAATTGTATACAATGACCATGGAGGATTTCTCCCAAGAATGCATGGTTGGTTGAACATCCAAAAATCAATAAATTTTATATACCACACCAGTTTAATAAAAAGTGAAACCACATGATCAGCTCAATAGATGTAGAAAAAGCATTTGACAAAATTCAACACCTAATCATCATTAAAAAAATAAATAAATAAATAAACAACCTAGGAAAAAAGGGAACTTTCTCAACCTAAGAAATGGCATCTATGATAAAGCCACAGCTGATATCATACTTATTTTAAAATTGGATGTGTTCCCCATTATATCAGCAGTAAGGCAAGAAAGGATGTCTGTCATGCCTTTTCTATTTAAATTGTGCTAGGGGTTCTAGCCAGGGAAATTAGGCAAGGAAAAGAAATGAGGCATCCAGATTGGAAAGAATATATATATAATAAATGATATGAAATTACCAGGAATTAACTAAAAAACCATTATAACTGCATAGGGAAATTAGGCAAGGAAAAGAAATGAGGCATCCAGATTGGAAAGTATATATATATAATAAATGATATGAAATTACCAGGAATTAACTAAAAAACCATTATAACTGCAAACAAGTTCAGCAAATTTGCAGAATATAAGATCAATACACAAAAATTAGTTGTATTTCTATACATTTGTAATAAACAATCTAAAATAAAATTTAAAAATCAATTGTATTTGCTACAGCATCAAGAAGAATAAAATAAATATAAATAAATTTAGCAAAAATTCACAAAGATTGTATTCTGAAAACTACGAAACTTTGTTTAAAAAAACTAAAAAGGATCTAAATAAGTTGAAAATTATCCCATGTTTGTGGATTAGAAAAGTAGCTCCCTGTTTCATTTCACCAGTAAAAGTACTTTCTCTTGTTTCTTCACTACCCTGACTTTCTTGAAACTTAGTCCCTTGACCTCCAGAGCACTGTACTCATCCAAGGACTCATTCCTTTCTTGACCAACTTTGGGTCTTTTGCCTTCTTTAATCTGCTGAAGGTGATTTCTGAAATATTTCTTACTCTTCTCTCTCTCTCTCCTCTATCATTCTGGTTAAATTTATTAAATTTGCTTCTGTTGTGTTTATTAATTTTCACTACCCAGTTTGTAATCTGAAGACAATCCTAAGTTCCAGGCCAACATTTCTCATTTATTGCTGCATATATCTGCCTGTCTCTTGAGCTTGGTATGGCAAGACTGAGTTCATTGCTAGTTTTCACATGTTTTTCCTCCCTTTCTGTTTTCTGAGAGTGACCAACTTCTCACCACTGTGGGCTAACATTACAGAGATAATTGTACTTCTCTAACGTTTTATAGTGTAATCTAATTTTTTGCAAATTACTTATTTGTAACCCTATTTTTCTTCAGTAAAACAAATTTTCATTACTGCAGAGAGGAAAGAGCACTGACTTTTTCTGAAGAGACCCCCCCCCCTATATTTTTTTCCTAGATAGATTGTCTGGACTCTGCTTGAACAATTCCAGTGATAGGGAGGTTAGCACATACCCCAGGAGGTAGCGTACACCATTTGTGACAGCCCCAGTAGACCAAGAAGCAAAAGAACAACACGTGCATGAATGGCAGTCTGGAAAACCAGAGCTGTAAGAGAAAGAAAACCCCATTATCTACAAAAAGACTCAGCTCTGAGCCAGGAATCAGGGACATGCTACTATTCCTCTTCCCATCCTTTCACCAATAATCCTGAGTTCTTCCCTGTGCACCCTCCTAGCCCAGTTTAACTTACAAAGAGATGTAAAAAGGGGTGAGCAAAAAAATACATTGTCCTCCTGGAGCTTGTAGCCTGAAGGAAGAGAGAGAGAGCATTTCTTCCTCATGCATGACCACAAACAAGTGATAAGACACAAAGGTGTACAAAGTTTGACAAATAGACATTTTCTCAAAAAATTTAATAGTGTAAACAGCGTATCAGAATTCATTTATTCATAACTTTTACCTTTTTATTTCCTCAATAGAATTTTAGACTTGAATTATCACTAAATCTGTCTGCCTCTTCAGTACCTCTGAAAATTGTGTTTGCAGAAGCACCACATGGATGAGTTCCAGGCAGTGAACCCGAGGACTGTACTACTTCTCTGCTGGCCCGTGTCCCTCTAGGCCTTACTCTTTCATTGTATCACATATGCCCTGGAACAAATGGTCCCTGAGGTGACTTGGACACGGTCTTGTTGGGGAGAGGTAGGTCACCATGACAATATGTCCTAAGGGGCTATGTCCCTGATGAGGACATGATAAGGGCTGGCTACTGCTGCCCCTGTTTGCTCCAAGGCCACATCTGCCAATTGTCTGTCCTGTCATGCCACAAATGACTCAGAAAAGCATTCTGCAAAGCATGAAGTGCCAGCTTTATTGAAGACTGCCTGGGGCAGACCATACCTGCCCAGGAGCAACAGGTAACCAGCCTATTAACAAATACCTGAAGACAGCGTATGTGAGTGAATGTGAAGGACAGCCATGTGAAGAACCAGGTTAACCTCTGTGAGAAATTTTATCCTTTTTCAGGGTAGACAGTCTCAGATCCCTCATATATTCCCTATGGTTTTCAGATTCCTCATAATCCTGAACAACTCTTGAATCTCCTCATATGTTTAATGTGCTTAAAATCTGAAAAAGCTTAATTGTCACCAAAGATCTCACAGTGAGTACCTGGCTATTTTAATCTTATATCCATATGTTTATGATGATGAAGATGGTACCTGAAAAATGCATTTGAAATGTTCACAAGTGTAAGGGATATTTTTAAGTGCCAGGATGGTAAAATGCTGGATATCTGTAAAGATGTAGGACTGGGAAGGAAATTGTATATGGGAAGGGGGAACACAGAAAGCAGAGGGCAGTGGTAAAAGAGATAGTGCCAATCTCAGTATGCTCAGTGGATAGCACTGTCCTTGCCCTAAGGCCATAAGTTGTCCAACAACTTATGTCCCTCATCCTTCAGCACTGACCCTGGCCAAGTTGGAATTTCAACCACATTGCATGCAGTGTTAAGACTGAAAAAGAACACTATTCTGTAGTTAGTTCAATTATCTAAATTTACAGAATATGTATCTGAATGGAGCAAATTATTCATGACACAAATCAGGACTGCAACTCATTCCACTAACATTTATTGAGTGCCTACTGTGTCCTGGGCACTGCTTTGTTTACTGAAAAAAGAGTAAAGACAAGTACCTTTTCAGACTTTGTCATTGCTCGGTCTGCTCTAGCCATCGTTTTTGAGTATTTCCCATCCTGTTTTTAGCTACTCCGGAGGCATGTTGGGCTTCCTTCTTACATTGTCCCCACTTTTACCACCCGTACCTACTCAGTAAACTCTCCCTGAGAAAAGTGTTTGGAACATTAAGTGCTGCTTCCAAAATTGGGCTTTATGGACACTTGATAGCACAAAAAAAAAAAAAAAAAAAAAAAAAAAAAAGAAAATTAAAAAAAGGAAATCCCGCTTCCTTCTTACATTGTCCCCACTTTTACCACCCGTACCTACTCAGTAAACTCTCCCTGAGAAAAGTGTTTGGAACATTAAGTGCAGCTTCCAAAATTGGGCTTTATGGACAATTGATAGCACAAAAAAAAAAAAAAAAAAAAAAATTTCCAAGGTCCAGGCATGGATAGTTCCACAGGAATGATTCCCTAAATTTCAACTGACTTATGAGCTCCTTTTAAAATTGATCTGCTTGAGAAAGTGTTTCTTTCCCTTTCCCACTTTGCTTTTCAAAATGATTTCTCCCTCTTTACAAGGAAAGGTACTACTGAATCTTACTATATCAAAGTTTCCCAGAGAGTAACTTAGTGCCACGCCAATGTCAGTGCTGAGAAAGTGAATGACTACTAACTGTGTACCAAATCTTCTGGCATGTCAGTAGCTTCCAATCTGTTTCTTTCAACACAATTGAAATAGGAGCTAATCAAGTTGTCAGCTAATAAATCAACAAAAATAATTTTCATGATAGAGTACTGTGTAATTCATGGCTTACATGAATAAAAAATTCAAATAATTTAGTGTCATTACTATAACAAAACAACTCTCATTCCCCTAGCTATGGTACATTAATGTTATTTATTTATGTGAAATAGTTTTCTCAGTGTTTACATTTCTAAAACGAAAAGTAAAAATGGAATTTGTGCTGAAATCTTTCTCATTGTGGTAATAAGTAGTCTTTCTTGATGCACATAAAATTTTAAAAAGGGCAATCACATTATTACAAAATAGTTTTCCAACAATTTTTAAAAAAATTTTGTGTAAAATAAAAAAATATATATTTATATTACTTAAGTTAAATGCATGCTAACTTTATAATATCTACAGGAGAATCTTTTGTAAAGCACTAATAGTCTCAAGACTACAAGAAACCAGAAACATGTAGGTAGATACAAAGAAATTAATAAAAGATGTGCAATTATAAAAATACATTGCAATAAATACCATGAATTGTGAGTCAAGTGTGATAAATAATGTAAAATTTCTATTTTTTTAAGACACGCTCATTCATGTAATTTCTTAAATAAGTATTAGTGGATATCAAAGCACCAATATTTAGATTCCATTGAACATATGAAGAAGTGATATAATCATCTCATTTAAAAGGTAAGTACAATGTACAGGAAGTTAGAGTCCCTGCCACTATTTAAAGCCTAATAAAAAACAGACATCAAGTTAAAACTATGCAAATGGGTACATCATTTTTTAAGTTTCTTAAAGAAATCAAAATATGGAGACAAGTGCTTAAGTTCCACCTAAAGTTAAAATTGTTCATGATATCTAACATGTGACCCAAACTCAAGTCAGATCTGCAATCTCACCAGAGGCCCCATGGGGATGCCAGGTCACTGGAAACTCTGATAGGAAGCTGGAAAGGCATAGCAGAACTTCTGGGAGAAAGACAGCTGCCTCCTCCATTGTGATGCCTCAGCAGCTGTACCCGTTTTCTGTGGCTGCTTTAACAAATTACCAGAAATTTGATGTCTTAAAACAAGGGAGATTTATTCAAACGATTCTGGAAGCCAGAAGTCTGAAATCCCTATCACTTGGCCAAATTCAATGTGTTAGCAGGATCCTGCTTCCTCTGGTGGCTCTAGGTGATAATTCCTTTCTTGCATCTTAGCTTCTGGTGGCTGCTGGCACTTCTTATCTTGTTCCCATCATTCTAGTCTTCAAGGCCAGCATCTTCAAATCTCTCTCTGCTCCATCTTAACATTTCCTTCTCCTCTGTGTTCTGTTTCAAATTTCTCTCTGCCTCTCTCTTATAAGGATGTTTGTGATTGTACTTAAGGCCCACACAGATACTCTTTCCATCTCAAAATCCTTAATTTAATCACACCTTCAAAATATTTGATGTATGGTGTGATAATTTAAAATTCCAGGAATTAGAACATGCACACTTTTGAGGAAGCCATTTTTTAACATACCAAACCAGCTACAGAAATGAGACCATCTACCTCTGGCACAAAGAATGTACTCAAAAATATTTATTAAATGAATGGAAAAATCACTCCTTTCTGGAGCAGACCTTCCTTATTTTCTTTACACTAAATTGTTTCTCCAATCGTGAATGAACCCTTTCCAAACCAAACTTCTTTCTGCCATGCTGCTTTGCACTATATCTCAAACTACCTCTTTGAGCTACTACTTTCCCTTACTCCAGTTTCTCTTGAGACGTAATCCCTCAGGCTCCAGCTTGTCATCACTCCTTTTATTCATTCATTCAACAAATTTTCAGTAAAGGTGCTATGTCTGTAGATATTTCCAAGGGAAGTGAAGAAAGAGCATGTAATAAATAAGAAAACAAGACTCAAAATTCCAAGGGGGTTCTGAAATAAGTTAGTAAGTATTTATGAAATACCCACTGTAGTTAAGATTGTTGCTTATTGAGTACAATCCTCAAGTCTAAGAACTCTCTTCTTGAGGTTGGAGGTGAAACAGCAAGGCAAAGGGAAATAATGATGTAATAATAATTGATAATATACCACTGAGAATCTTCAGAGGTTATAATCTGTGAGAGGATGTTAGTGGATTGGTCCTTGACCCACCTGTTTTTCAGCCTCTTGTTCTTCTTGTTATTTTTTCAGGCACTCAAGTGGACAGAGAGCATGAGAAATTTGAGTGGAGGACACATAGAGGAGTTTGTCTTGGTGGGTTTCCCTACCTCTCCACCCCTCCAGTTGTTCCTCTTTGTCTTTTTTTTTGCAATTTACCTGTTGACATTGTTGGAGAATGCACTCATCGTTTCCACTATCTGGCTCACTCCAAGCCTTCATCGCCCCATGTTCTTTTTTCTTGGCCATCTCTCCTTCCTGGAGCTGTGGTACATCAATGTCACCATTCCCCGGCTCTTGGGAGCCTTTATTACCCAGGATAGTAGAGTCTCCTACGTAGGCTGCATGACCCAACTCTACTTCTTCATTGCCTTAGCCTGTACAGAATGTGTCCTATTGGCAGTTATGGCCTATGACCGCTACCTGGCCATCTGTGAGCCCCTCCGTTACCCTAGTCTCATGCCTTCCAGTCTGGCCACTCACCTTGCTGCTGCATCATGGGGAAGTGGCTTCTTCAGCGCCATGATGAAGCTTCTTTTCATTTCCCGTCTGTCTTACTGTGGACCCAACATTATAAACCACTTTTTCTGTGATATCTCACCACTACTCAACCTCACCTGCTCTGACAAGGAGCAAGCAGAGCTAGTGGACTTCCTCCTGGCCCTGCTGATGATTCTACTCCCTCTATTGGCTGTGGTTTCATCATATGCTGCCATCATTGCAGCCATCCTAAGGATCCCTACTGCCCAGGGACGCCGCAAAGCCTTCTCCACTTGTACCTCTCACCTGGCAGTGGTTGTCATCTACTACTCATCCACTCTCTTCACCTATGCACGGCCCCGGGCCATGTACACCTTCAACCACAACAAGATCATCTCTGTGCTCTACACTATCATTGTACCATTCCTTAACCCAGCTATCTACTGCCTGAGAAACAAGGAGGTAAAGGATGCTTTCAGGAAGACAGTATTGGGCAGATGCCACTCTCTTGGTGATATTCCTGACTGATCCTGGCAGGGAAGAAAATATCAAGGTTTTAATAAGGGCTCCAAATAAATCATAGAATGGGCTTAAAAGGAACATAAATATCAGTTAGTCCAGGGTTTTAAAAATATTGTCTGGGGACCTCCTATTATTCATGAAAGTTTACAAATTTTTTTATTTTGTATGGGGGTTTCTAATGCATACCCAGTATCACCAGCTTTCCACCAGATAAAAGAGAGGAGTGGAAAAGTAGCATGCTGTCAAGTTATTTATATAATTTTTAAGTGAAATTAATTTCTTATAAAATAGCTGCACTTTTTATCACAATTGACTAAGGATGTACCTGTATTTAAAAAGAAAACATGAGTTGCATGATTTTTATTCACAAGATACTTTATAGAAGGCACAAGACATGGTTATTTGCCTCAACATTTTTATGGCTTTAGAGAGAAAATGGAAAATACTCAACTTTTGAAAACATTAGAAAACATTAACACAAAGGAAAAATATGAAGTTCTCCAGTAAACTTTAATCTGTTAATTTAAAAAAAATTACTCTATTTTTCTTACCAAAGATAAGTGCATATTTATCATGACTATTTCCCCAGAACCAGAAATTTTACAGTATATAAACACTGTACTTTTTCTCACTCAATGTGAAGATGTAGTCTACCTATTTTTTTTCAGTATTAACCCTTAACTGTCTTTTTTTTTTCTTTGTACAGCAATAAAATCAAATTTATAATTCTTTTTTACTTTAAACACTCACAGTTCTAATTTTTTTTTGTACCCTGGAATGATAACAATAGTCATACCAAGAAAAGACCATGTTTTGTTTGTACCAGTTCTTAGTTCACAATAGTAGCTAAAAAGATTTTTAAAAAGAAAACTGAGATAGTAATTATAGTTTTGTCCATAAATCTCCCCATGGTAGTATTTAATCAGCCAGATTCTTCTGCTGTTTCTTATCTTCCTCGGCATTGAAGTTAAGCACTTATTATGTCATACAAGTAAAATGGGATTCAGTTCATTTTCTCATTGAACTGATATTTTAGGTTCCTGCTTTCTACCAGATACTGTTTTGGAACGCAATGAATTTGGTAGTCTGCTGTTGAGAACCTCTAGTCCAGGATATGTTTTAACTGATTTTTTAAGAGACTCAATCTTCCAATCTTCTACAAAATTTTGCAAATTAAATTAGCAGAACTTTATATTTATTTATTTATGTATATTTAGGGAAGCAAAGCAAATACTACTTTAATTGCAGTGGGTCAGTGATAAAAGAGGGAGGTGAACTTAATACAGAAATTATGTACTAACAGTACATCACATATTGCACACTGGTAATGATATTCAATATTGTACCCCACAGATATGTACAATCAACTATATTCCAGTATTAATAAAAGGAATAACCCAGGAATTTTTACTTAAGAATCAGCGTACAGTGGGCTCCACCTCTAGTTTAAAATGAAGGCTGGAAAGATAAGACAATGCCTTGGTGGAGAAGCCAGTTAACTCGTGAGCCACTTAATCAGAAACAACTGCATTATTTCATTTAAATATTTGGGAAAATTCTAAAATGCCCCAAATTCTTATGTCCATATACAAGCATATTACAAAGAAAATTGAATATTAAGTGAACTTTTCTGAACACCGTCTAATTGCTAATCATAACACAAATGCTGACAAATAAAAGCATTCATTCATATATCACATTTTCCTTCTCTATTTCAGGAGAATGGTATTAAACTTTAATTGTATTAAACCTGTTTCTTACTTACTGGAGTTGTCATAACAGAGGAAGTTCTGGTTTTTGGAATGTACTAACAAATGTCTAAGGGCTGAGTAAAGTGATTACAGTAAAAATATTTAAAAAACTAATGACATATGACCCAGAATAGTTCCTGACACTTAGAAGATATTCAATAAATATTTACCAGGCTTCTACAGATTGGTAATACAGAATATCACCAAAGAACCAGCAGTGAGCAAGGAGACTATCTGGAAATGAACCAAGTGTTATCCCAATTTTCTGTGGGAAAAAATTCCCTTTGAAATTTCCCATTGAATTGGAAAATACTGAGGACTAAATAATCGTTTCTCCTAGAAATGTAAACAGGGGACTTTGTAGTTAGGATTTTGCTATTCTTCCTTATGAGAATTCTGTTATTTTAATAAAGAGTTTAATTTTATGTTTGCGGAGGTTATTCTGTCATGACTAAACCTCATGTTTCTTAACTCCAGAGAAGTGCCAGCTCCTGTGTTGGTCAACATCCTTCACAGTAGTGCATGTAAAATCCCACCAGCTCCTACTCGCTTTCTGCTATAGTCTTAGGTCTGTGGTTCTGAGGCTAGCCATCCCTGTGTGTGCGGGTATCCTAACCCATGAAGCAACATATATAAAGAGATAATTGTCCAATTGTCCAATTTTCATGCCTCCATATGGTCTTACTACCTTGTACTTTCTCTGATACCTGTGTATGCTTCTGAATGTGTATTATATGTAGATAATAAAAGTAAACATATACATAGTCTTTCTCATTTTTGAAAAGAAACAGATATAATTTGAATGCAGTATATTTATTGTTTACATCTAATGAATTACTGAGACACATCTGTGTATAGAATTCGTACTTGTAAACACAACATCTGAGTGTTTGGAGTTTGTATACCTGTGAGTGCTCATATGCTTGGGTCTCCAAATAAGGGCAGATACATATTATTCTCATATTCTGAATGACTTGGTTATAGCACTATCTTTTCCCAGAGGACCTTATTATTTGTGAGACCATTCCTCAGAAAGGGAAGGAGAACAAACACACCGGCACACTTTTCTCTCACCTTCCTCTTCCCCGGAGTCTGTTTGGGAAGGTGAGGCAGTGTACATCCAGCCAGTCTAAGGCCTCTCTTGTGCCTTGAGGTTCCACTTAGCTGGCTAGGTCTTCCCTTCATTTTTCTCCAATATCCCCGTGAGCCCTGGAAAGGCCAAAAAACCTTCCCAAAGGCTGTGTCTCTTGGGAGGTCCCCTGTGGGTGGAAGGGAGCTGGTTCATGCTCCTCCGGTAGCTTAGAGGCAGACAGCAACACAAATAGCTCCATTCTGTGCCTTCTTCAAGCCCAGCTGAGACACAAACCAGACATTCCTGGCAACTCTGTATGCTTAGGGACATTGTTGTCCTCCTCCTGGTCTACATAATTTCATTTTTCTCAGTGCAAGCTGGCCATCCGTAATAAATCAGAGAAAGAAGTTATATCACAGAAAAAATCGTGAGTTGGAAAAGACTCTCAGATATTTCCAAAAGGGGAATTTGGTCAGCTTTAATTATGTATTATTATGAACGGAAACAAGGAATAATTGACAATTATTTTTTGTTTAAATTACTGATTCATCAGAACTTTTATTTTATTGATTTTTAAAAATAGCTTGTCTTCTCTCAGCCTATGATAAGTAGTGTTACAACAGGGTGTAAATGGGGAGGGAGGACTTAGCACATATATGGATTAATTTCAATTCAACAAATTTTTTTTAGCACCTATGCATATCAATCCATATGAAAAATGTTACGAATTGAGGTATTATGTGATATGGATTCTAATGTCATTTTAAGACTCTACTGTGAGAATCCACTCTAGATAAAATAGGCCTGAGTCTCTGAAAATTTCCCAGTGGTCAGATCACCTGAAGATACCTTATTAAATTATGCATCAGCACAAATTCTTGCCTTGCAAAGTATAGAGTCTGGGTCTACTCTGACTTAAGAGACACAAAGAGAGAAAGTAGCAAAGAGGATAGAATTAATGAATGAAAGCACACAAATGAATACTTGTATTTCAGGAGTGGTGGGTGAAATATGGGTATGCTAGTATGCATATGGGTGTTTATGTTAAGTAGCAGGCAAATGGGATAGTGGTTACAGAAGTTTTGTTAACTTATAACTCCTTTGTAGACAAAGGGCAATTTCACTTTTCTTGTAGGACACGGAACGTTATTCAAACAAGGCATTGCGTCATGTGGTCACATGTATCCTCAACTAGAAATCTTGAGACAAGCTGCAAAAGTTAATCATGCTCAAAATGAAAGCCATAGAAGTTAAGCCACTTTCCCTGAACTACATAGATGGAAAGAAAAGTATTTCAAAATATAGGCCATGGTTTTGGAAAGTTATAAAGAGAGTAGAGAACCAGGGATACAAAATACAGATTTTTTTTCTCTAAGGTTTTCCAAGCCAGCTCACAGTAGAAACTGAGAAGTGCAGAGGGGCTCACTACATGACAGCTAGGTATTCTGTCCTGCTACAAACTTACGATCTGCTGTGCCTATAGCGCTGAAGCACAGTTGTTTCTAAGAGGTCCTGGGAAAAGGAAGTTGGACTAGAATTCAATCCCTTTAAAACTGACTTGAATGAATATGTGATTCTCTCCTTTAGGTAATGTCTTGTTGTTACGGGTCCAAAACTGATATGTCTACTCTGGCCAACCAATACGTTTTTCTCACCTCCCTGCAGGAGCTGGCAGAAGACTAGATTGAGCATAAGTGATCTCACCCTACTTGTGTCCCACTTTGGATACTTCTGGGACCCTCAGCATAGCCAGACCAATCTCTATACAGCTTCTACAGCAATTTTTTAAATGCTCGCCTTCCTAGGAGCATTATGATCACATAATTTTTCCCCCGCCCCTCATTTTCCCAGCAACAACAGAGCAGATTCCTTCCCAATCCCATCATGATCCTGGTTTCATTGTCCACTACATATGGGGAAGGCCTTCCTCACCCTCCCTGGGAAATCAGAGGGAGAGCCTCTGGTTCCTTTCCAGTGGAAGGCTCAAGAGGATGAAGCTATTTTTATTCCCTGTTTTCAAAATGAAATCAAGCCTTAAATCCCATATGTATTTCCACAGCCTGCTGATTTTACTCTCCATTAAACTTTAAACTGGGATCATCCAAGGAGGATGATCACAGACTTTAGGGAACTCACAACCTAATCGCATATATATGAAAATTGGGTGTTTTAGTCTACAGAAAAAAAAAAAAAAAAAAAAAAAAGACATGATGAAAAAGGGTTCATGGGGAGCGACTGGAGAGTGAATGAACCTAATAGCTTTTTTTTTCAAACAGTGCAAGGTTACTCTTTGAGAAAGTGGTGATACTTATTCTGTGCAGCTCCGGTATAACAGACAGGACCAACGAA
Source organism: Galeopterus variegatus (assembly GCF_000696425.1). Lineage (NCBI taxonomy): Eukaryota > Metazoa > Chordata > Mammalia > Dermoptera > Cynocephalidae > Galeopterus > Galeopterus variegatus. The sequence goes on from NW_007736783.1 coordinate 66,540, forward strand.
TGTGGGAGCATTAGTTTCCAGAAGAGACAGACATGCATCCTCCAAACAGAGGGTTTTTGTTTGTTTGTTTGTTTACATAAGGCTATCTTGTAGATATTGAGTTTTCTGTTCCTGGAGAGGATCAGGCAAAAGCTAGGTGAATACTCAGGTCTGTGCGTTGGAGATCCACAGCTTTGGAGGAAGTTAAATCATATGGCCAATCATGTTCCTTGCAGTATGAAGATCCCATTTCTAGAGCTGAACATTCTCTCTCTACTTCTTTAGCAATGTGTTCATATGTGTGTATGTGTGCACATATGTAATTAAACAATGAAATATCAATTGTGAAAGTAATTAAATATGCCTGTTTTTGAGAAAAACCATAATATTATAACTCACACTTTTCTTATTCTGTTCAAATTAAATAAAATTAAGGATGGTTTGTCTTTCTTGAGCATACATTAATTGGATCATAGAAGAAATTAAACTGAATGGAGTGTGTAAAATAACCAGGGATTAAAGCTTCCAGATACTAAAATGTAATCATTATTAAATTTCTACTTTGCCACTATATAGTTGTTCAAGTTTAGGAAAATCACTTAAACATTCTAGGACCCCTTTATATAAGAGGGGAAAAAAGGAAGTTTGAATTAAAATACTACTGGTTTTACAATGCTATTATTCCATGAGCTAAGTTCACAATGGACAACCGAGAGTCAGCTACAAGGAACAATGAAACAGTTTAAAGCTGCTGCTAAGTAATGTGTTTAAGATTCAGAGTACTGGAATCTTCACCTGGCTCTGGGCTCTCATCCTGACATGTATTCTTTATTTACTGCTAATTTTTTATACCTCATCTAGAGTGCTATTACAACTGCTATAAAAGGTTTTAATGCTCAAAACAATCCCAAAAAACAAAACAAAACAAAAAAAAAAAAACACTTCCTCAAGTCACAGATTATCCTCTGCTTACTAATACACAAAAGGCAGTGGGTTATAAAAATGAAATTTGGTATTTAATTTTGATTCTATCATTAAGCAACCAGCTGTGTGATCTTCAGCTAAATATTTAATATCTTTGGGTCAAATGGATACTACAACATTTGTTCCAGTTAACTTCCTGCTTGTGACAATTAGATGAAAGTGTGCTTTAAGATATTATAAAATGATATGCAAACGTGGGACATCATCTGGCCCTGGGATGCTGCCAAACAGTTAGGGCACCCTCCTCAGGATCCAGTTGCTGTAGAACATCCTCTGGAGGGAAGATTGTAACCATGTGAGCCTTGCTCTTTTCCTCATGTGTCTGCCGGATGGACTGTCCAACAGTCTTGGCGGATACTGGGATGTGACAATGTAGCTCTACAGGTTAGAAACCTAAACCCCTTACTATATCTCCAACTTTTGATAAAGCATTCCACCTCCTTGTACATTAATTTTTCCATTTATAAAAATGCAACAATTATATACATATATTCACACATATATACACATATACATGTATCATTTGTATATTTAATAGCAGAATTTTGAAGATCAAATGTGATCATTTGTACTTCCAATTGTTTTCCTGTTTTACCTGGTGACTAGAAAACTCAAAGCTAAGTTTCATGCTCAAATGATAAAACTGCTCAGTCAGATGTTCTTGACATAATGGCTGTATATACTCTATTTTCTTTATTTCTTTGTTCCGGTAAAAGTGCTAATTTATTGGTAATGTTACATCTGGACTTTTATATTTCTGTTGGGAGTAGAAGAAGAATGAATAGATTCATAGTTCCTGTAAAAATATTCCTTACTTTGTTTATTAATTCTTAGTCTTAAAATTAAATGAGGGTGTTTTTTTTGTTTGTTTTTGTTTTTTAAATTCCAGCTTCAAGTCCAAGGCATCAACCCTGAGAATGACAATATTTATTGCCAACGTACTGAGAATATATTGCATTATTTCCTTGAGTCATTCTTAAAACAATGTTTTTAGGCTAGAATTCTTCTAGGGGGCACTGGGGATGGTTCCAGGAAGAGAGGACATTAGGACATAATGCCTTGCCTATAGTTTTCTGAAATATAAAAATACATTTAGGGACTAATTTCAAGTGCATGACTCTGGAGACTGATATCCTATTACTATGGACCAAGGAAGTGCCTCTCAAACAGTATGCTACCCCTCCTATTAAATACACAAAAGACATATGTCCATGTAGCTAGAAACATGCTAATATCATCTGTTCATTGCAAAGCATGGAGATGTAGTCAGAGAAAGCCAGAATGGAGACCAGCCTAAACTACTCACAAATAGATTTTGAGTTGGTTTGGACTCTTGTATACAGAGATTAAAAGAAAGCAGAATGAAGGGAAAGCTAGGGACAATTCATAAACCTTGCCTTGTTTATGAGCCCCATTATCCCATTGTTTTGTCAATATTAGGTTGTGATGTGCAAGGCCAATTTTTGTGTGGTGTGTGTGTGTATTTAAGGAATTGTATTCTAACAGAAAACAAAATTATTTGTTTAATTTGCACTTTTATAAATTTTTTGCCTTTTTTTTTTGGTTATCTCTGTCTGTTTTCCTCTCTAAATATGGATAATTAGGAGTTAATTACTCTTCATTCTTTTATAATACTAAAGCTGAGATCTAAATGGGAGGAGGGAAATGGATAGGGTAGGCGTTTCCAGGTCTTTTACTCCATGACCACTTCCTTCAAGAAAAAATAGCCCTTTCCCAGTTGTCTGACATATTTATGTTACAAAAGTTAGGCTGTTGAGAAATGGAGAACAAGAGTGATTTGGGCTCTGGAGAAGAGCAGGAAAGAGGAATCAAGCAGTAGGGCATAGAGAAAGGCTGGAAATGGTACGGTGTTCAATATCCAGTAGGTTTCGGAATGATTCTCAGCCTAAGCTGGGAAGAGGCCACACATTTTTCTGAATTAATGGACAGGAATGGAGACAGTCAATAATAAAAGGCATTATTATTATTATTATTATTGATATTACTCTCGAACAGATTATGAGTTCTTTAATTTAACACCTTTGAAAACCTCCTATGGCCCTTTCCCCCTTTCTCATTCACAAATATTGCTGTTTGTACCATTTAGCTTTCTATTTTTTTGGATGAGTGTGTGAGGCTAAGAGGAGGGGTGGGGTGAGAAGGGGGCTGAGGGTTACCACGTATGTGTAAGTAGACTAGCCTGGAAAGGTAACAGTAAATATCCATAGAAATAAGTTAAATTCTGAAGCCCATTTGATATTCACAAAATGTGGTGAACTCAACCCTATTATTACCACCTTGGAAATAAAGTAACTAATATTCTGAAAGCATAACTAATATGTTCAGGTAACTCTAGAGAGACACAATTGCATCTGAAGGTACTTTTTTCAAATTCTTAACCAAGTATTCTATACAATCAATTAGATTGAAGCAGATATTACCCTTCGAATTATTCATTCAATTTTGTTCTCTGAGGAGGTGGTGACTATTTGTATCAAATCTGGTTTTTGCTATTAATTATCCTGTGGGTGTGCTCAACTTTGCTTCATTCAAGTTTTACAACCTTGTTTGATAAAAACAGGAGGATTCTACTCATTTTACAGATAGACAGCGTAATGCAACCACTCCAGAGTCACAGGAATTATACCTAGACAATGGACATGGGGACTTCTGCTTCATTTCTACACGCAGTAGATGAGGATGTTGAAAGGGAGGTATGAGTTTATCTTTCATTCCTAACAGTCATATACTGGCAGAGCTCAGCTCTGGGAATTAGGAAATTATGATTTCCCTTGTGTGTAACCTTAAACAAGTTATTCCTCTTGAGCTAATATGAAAAAGACATTAAAATAAAATCTCCCTAGGGCTGGCCCAGTGGCACACTGCTACAGTGTGCCGCTGGAGAGCGTGGTGGCGCTCCCGCCGAGGGTTCGGATCCCACATACAGACCGGCCGCTCACTGGCTGAGCAAGGTGCGGGTGCAACACCGAGGGTTGCGATCCCGTTGCCGGTCCCGTTCCAGTGCAGGCGCGACACTGAGGGTTGCGATCTGTTGCCAGTCACGAAAAAAGACAAAAAGGAAAATAAAATAAAATAAAATAAAATAAAATCTCCCTACAGTCTGTCTTTGCTCAGGAGTTTTTGGTTTCATCATAATTAAAGAGAAAATAAAGATATAAAAGCAAAAGAGCTCCTATTATAATGAATTTACCAGTGGTGGTTCTATCAGTATAAGTAAACATAGGTTGCTGTATCAGTTTAAATAATCATAGGTTGGTGCTTGGGACATGGAAAGAACTGACTTTGTCTGTGCCTCCCTACAGTCTGTCTTTGCTCAGGAGTTTTTGGTTTCATCATAATTGAAGAGAAAATAAAGATATAAAAGCAAAAGAGCTCCTATTATAATGAATTTACCAGTGGTGGTTCTATCAGTATAAGTAAACATAGGTTGCTCTATCAGTTTAAATAATCATAGGTTGGTGCTTGGGACATGGAAAGAACTGACTTTGTCTGTGNGCTCACTGGCTGAGCAAGGTGCGGGTGCAACACCGAGGGTTGCGATCCCGTTGCCGGTCCCGTTCCAGTGCAGGCGCGACACTGAGGGTTGCGATCTGTTGCCAGTCACGAAAAAAGACAAAAAGGAAAATAAAATAAAATAAAATAAAATAAAATCTCCCTACAGTCTGTCTTTGCTCAGGAGTTTTTGGTTTCATCATAATTAAAGAGAAAATAAAGATATAAAAGCAAAAGAGCTCCTATTATAATGAATTTACCAGTGGTGGTTCTATCAGTATAAGTAAACATAGGTTGCTGTATCAGTTTAAATAATCATAGGTTGGTGCTTGGGACATGGAAAGAACTGACTTTGTCTGTGCCCACAGCCAGTCACAATCCCCAGCTTTCTGGATGTACAAAATCGTACAGCAACCATGCATTTTATTCTTCTGGGATTTCCAACACGACCAGCCTTCCAGTTTCTCCTCTTCACCGTTTTCCTGGCAGTCTACCTGCTGACGCTGCTAGAGAACCTAGTTATCATCCTAACCATTCGCAGTGATGGGCAGCTGCACAAGCCCATGTACTTCTTTCTGAGCCACCTCTCTTTCTTGGAGATGTGGTATGTCACAGTCATCAGCCCCAAGATGCTGGTGGATTTCCTCAGCCATGACAAGAGCATTTCCTTCAATGGCTGTATGACTCAACTTTACTTCTTTGTGACCTTTGTCTGCACTGAGTACATCCTCCTTGCTGTCATGGCTTTTGACCGCTATGTAGCCATTTGTAATCCACTGCGCTACCCAGTCATCATGACCAACGGGCTCTGTGGTGCACTGGCTGGGGGCTCCTGGTTCTCTGGTCTCACAACTGCCATGATTAAGATGATTTTCATAGCCCGACTTCACTACTGTGGCACTCCTCATATTAATCACTACTTTTGTGATATCTCTCCACTCCTCAATGTCTCCTGTGACGACTCCTCACAGGCTGAGCTGGTGGACTTCTTCTTGGCCCTCATGGTCATTGCTGTCCCCCTTTGTGTTGTGGTGGCCTCTTATGCCACCATCCTCACCACAATCCTCCGGATCCCTTCTGCTCAGGGCCGCCAAAAGGCATTCTCCACCTGTGCCTCTCACCTGACAGTAGTAATTCTGTTTTATTCCACAACCCTTTTCACCTATGCCCGTCCCAAGCTCATGTATGCCTGTGATTCCAACAAAGTGGTATCTGTTCTCTACACTGCTGTTGTCCCACTCCTCAACCCCATCATTTACTGTCTGAGGAACCATGAAGTTAAGGCAGCCCTCAAAAAGACAATACTATGCAAAGGAAGTAGGCCCAGGGGAGATGGGGCTTTTAGTAGTTAAGAAACTTGTAGAATCCCTTTAGACCTGAATCAGGTCTGAAACTATACACTTTCTCCTTCAGTCTCTCCTTAGGTTGTCCATCAACCTCCAGCGCTTTAACACTGCCCTCCCATGTGTATGTATCTGTGCACAAACCTGACTAGAGTACCATATTCCCAAGTAGCCTCAACTACCAGGTCAACATTTTAAGCATTTTACAAGAACTATTTGAAATGAGGAAGGAAGGAAAGGACAGAAGGAGGGAGGGAGGGAGATAGATACTTCCTTCATACGAGTTACCAAAATAAATTCTAGACATGATAGACAGTTTAATTAAAGAATAGAACCATCTTTCTGCTCTCAGATTAGAAATGAACTTTAGGGCTCTTAAAAATAATAGACAAAATTTACATGAAATAAAGTGAAAAATATGCCCTACCTATATAATAATATATTCTTAAATCATATATACTTAAATTAGTTCCAAACAAACTTTTAAACTATCAACGGAAAAACAGGTTAAGAATTTGCTAAGGGTTGAATTGTGCCCCCCTCACCCCCAAAAAACTTATGTTGATATCCTAACCCCAGTATCTCAGAATACAACCTTATCTGGAAATAGGTTTTTTTTTTTGTTTTTTTTTTTCCACACAGTGGGACAAACTAAAATGAGGTGATTAGGGTGGGCACTAATCCAATATGACTGGTGTCATTATAAAAAGGAAAAATATGGACACAGACACACATGGAGAGAAGACAGTGGGAAGACACACAGGGGAGAAGACAGCCACGTTCCTGGAGTGATGCAGCTACAAGTTAAGGAATGAGACGTATTGCTGGCAAACACGAGAAGCAGAAACAGGCCAGGGCGGATTCTCCCATAGAGCTGTCAGAGAGAATATAACCCTGCCAACAACTTAATTTGACTCCTAAACTCCAGAATACTGATGCGACAAATGCTTGTTTTAAGCCACTCAAGTTTTGGTGATTGGCAACAACAGTCCTAGAACACCAAGCCAGTAGCCAATAAACACTGGTAATATTTAAAATAAATATTAAAAAATAAAATTTGAATCATATTGAGATACCCAAACATTTTTAATTGGTTATTTATATAAAATATATTACACATTGTGGATAACAGAGTGAAGACATAAGAATTTGTATTATACTACTTGTGGTTATATTAATTATTCCAAACTCAGGTAGTCAATTTTGAAATGTTCAGTCCCTTTGGCCCTGCAATTTCAAATCTAAAAGTCTGTATTAGGGAGTTAATTTATAAAGATGTATGCACACAAATATTCAATTTGGCACTTTTAATAAAATATTAAAAGCATATAAACATCTCAAATCAGAGGAAAGTTTAAATAAACATGGTTTACCTGTGAGATAGACCATTATTTATATATTAGAAGTCATGTCTTCAAATAAAAAAAGATATTAAATAATTATAATATTAAATTAAAAGGCAGAATATAAAATTATGAGGCATAATGTTCATCTATTAAAAAGTAAAATATTGATAAAGATGTAGTTATTGATAGGTAGATAGATATGTACATGTGTATATGAAAAAAAATTTCTTTAGAGATTTTACATACGGCTTTGAAGTTATTTTCTCCAGGGTTATGGATTATTTTATAATTACCTGTATTTCACTCTTCTCCTCTTTCTCCCCATCCCTTCTATTACTCCACAAAGGCATTAATATGTATCACTCAAATGAAGTCACAATCTCATCTTAATTGACTCATTTAGAGATGAGAAATTTCAAATCTGACAAATGACCTGAGCTTTCTAAATATTGCAATAAAAACTAAGAAAGGCATCATTATGTTTTTAAGATTTTAAGCATTAAAAGAAAAGTTTTTCCATGCTTCCTTTTATAGATTTTATTACAAATTATTTTTTTTCTTTCTTTCTTATATTACAGTAATTTTCTTATTTTTTTCTTTTTACTTTATTTATTTTTTAAAATATTTTATTTTATTTTATTTTGTCAATACACAACGTGGTTGATTATTGTGGCCAATTACCGAAACCTACCTCCCACCTCTTTCTCCTCCCTCCCTCCCAACAATGTCCTTTCTGTATGCTTGTCATATCAATTTCAAGGAATTGTAATTGTTATGTCTTCTCCCCACACCCCGTTTTTTTGTTTATTTATTTATTTATTTATAGCTCCCACAAGTAAGTGAGAACATGTGATATTTCTCT
>NW_007736783.1:75258-77898 GCF_000696425.1 Galeopterus variegatus
TATCCACTCATCCGATGATGGACATTTGGGCTGCTTCCAACTCTTGGCTATTGTAAAGAGTACTGCAATGAACATTGGGAAACATGCATACCTTCGACTTGATGATTTCCGTTCCTCTGGGTATATTCCCAGCAGTGGAATAGCTGGATCATATGGTAGATCTATCTGCAATTGTTTGAGGAACCTCCATACCATTTTTCATAGAGGCTGCACCATTTTTCAGTCCCACCAACAATGTATGAGAGCTCCTTTTCCTCCGCAAGCTCGCCAGCATTTATCATTCAGAGTCTTTTGGATATCAGTCATCCTAACTGGGGTGAGATGGTATCTCAGTGTGGTTTTGATTTGCATTTCCTGAATGCTGAGTGATGTTGAGCATTTTTTCTTATGTCTGTTGGCCATTCATATATCTTCCTTTGAGAAATGCCTATTTAGCTCTTTTGCCCATTGTTTAACTGGGTTGCTTGTTTTTTTCTTGTAAAGTTGTTTGAGTTCCTTGTATATTCTGGATATTAATCCTTTGCCAGATGTAAATTTTGCAAATATTTTCTCCCACTGTGTTGGTTGTCTTTTTACTCTGTTAATTGTAATTTTTTAAAATCTGCTTTTATCAAAGTAATTTTATTCAATAAAATTCACTTTTTTTTAACCTTTTCTAGGTGTGCTGAAGTGTACTGTTCACTGAATTTTGAAAATGTATATTGTTGTAAAATAACATCAATTACTGTATAGAACATTTCCATTATCCCAGAAAGTTTTGTTGTACCCTTTTGTATTAACCCCCCACCCATATTCCTAGCCCCTGCCACTGACAACTGTTATGATTTCTGTCACTTTAGCTTTGCCTTTTCTAGAAATTCATATATATGAAATCATACAGTATGTAGTCTTATGTGTCAGTCTACTGTCATCTATCTTAACATGAGATTCTTCCATTTTGTTACATTTACAAGTTACATAGAATCACTGAGTAGTTGGAGGAGTATCCCCTTGTACAGATATAGCAGAATTTGGTTTTCTATTCACCAGTTGATGAAAATTTGGGCTGTTTTAAATTGGGTGCTAATATTAATAAAGCTACTGTGAATGTTCAAGATAAGTTTGGTGTGAACAAAGACTTTTGTTTCTCTTCCGGAAATAAGGGCTTTTTAAGGGATATTATTACTAGGTACTATGATAGGTTTATGCTTAATTTTATTTAAAAATTGGCAAAATAGATTGAACTACTTTACATTTCTACAGCAATATATGAGAGTACTTCAAAAAGTTCAGGCAAAAAATGAAATTAAAAAATAATACCAATCTTTCCATGAACTTTTTGAAGACCCCATGTATGAAAATTCCAATTGACCTGCCCCTTCACCAATGACGAGTATATCAGTCTTTTGATATGGTAATTTTAGAGGTTACATAATGATATCTTGTTAGTTTCAGATTGCATTTCTCTAAGGGTTACTGATGTTGGGCATCTTTTATTATTGGCAATTTGTAAAACTTCTGTGGTGATTCTCATAAAATATTTTGTCCAAATTTTAAATCTGGCTTTTATTTTACTGTTATAAAGGTTTAAGTATTATTCTTCGTTCTGCTACAAATGTTTGTCAAAACTGTGACTGGTAATATTTTTCCAATTTGGTGACTTGTATTTCATTTTTTAAGAATGTCTCCTGAAGAACAAATGGCTTTAATTTTGATGAGGCCTAATTAGTTAAATTACTCTTTCAAAGTTTGTAATTAACTAATGAAAGAAATTAAGGAAGACACAAAAATATGGAAAAACATCCCATGCTCTTGGATTAGAAGAACCAACATTGTGAAAATGTCNCAAAAATATGGAAAAACATCCCATGCTCTTGGATTAGAAGAACCAACATTGTGAAAATGTCCATACTACTCAAAGCAATGTACAGATTCCATGCAATCCCCAACAAAACACCAATGATATTCTTCACAGAAATAGGAAAATCAATCCTAATATTTGGATGAAACAACAAAAGACCCCTAATAGTGAAAGCAATCTAAAACAATAAACAAACAAACAAACAAACTGGAGGCATGAAACTGCCTAATTTAGAATTAAACTACAAAGCTATAATAGCCAAAACAGCATGGCACTGGCATAAAAATAGACACTCAGACCANACTACAAAGCTATAATAGCCAAAACAGCATGGCACTGGCATAAAAATAGACACTCAGACCAACGGAATAGAATAGAGAAACCAGAAATCAACCCACATTCTTACAGACACGTTATCATTGACAAAGACAACAAGAACATATATTGGGGGAAAGATTGTCTTTTCAATAAATGGTGCAGGGTATACTGGGTGTTCATTTGGAGAAGAATGAAACTAGACCAGCATCTCTTGCCATATATAAAAATCAATTCAAAATGGATTAAATACTTACATATAAGACCTGAAACTATAAAACTATTAATGGAAAACATAAGGGAAACACTTCAGGAAGCATGCCTGGACAAAGACCTTACGAATACGAGCCCCAAAGCACAAGCAACAAAGGAAAAAAAAAATGGGGTTATGTAAAACTAAAAAGCTTCTACACATCAAATGAAACAATAAACAGAGTAAAAAGACAACCTAAAGAATGGGAGACAATATTTTCAAACTATGCATC
>NW_007736783.1:78904-87925 GCF_000696425.1 Galeopterus variegatus
GGACATGCAAATTAAAACCACATTGAGGTATCATCTCACCCCCGGAAGACTGATCATAATCAAAAAGACTGAGAATAACAAATGCTGGCAAGGATGTGGAGAGAGGGGAACACTCCTACACTGTTTGTGGGACTGTAAATTGATACAAATACTATGAAAACAGTGTGGAAGTTTCTCAAAACAACCACAGATAGATCTACTATATGATCCAGCAATCCCACTTCTAGGTACACACCCAAAGGAATAGAAATCATCCTGTCAAAGGGACAAATGCATTTTGATGTTCTTTTCAGCCCTATTTATAATGGCCAAGATAGGGAACCACTCCAAATGTTCATTGATGGATGTCGGGGTAAGGAAAATGTGGCATAAGACACTACGGAATACTACTCAGCCATAAAATGAATGAAACTCTTTAATTTTCATCAACATGGATGAGCATGGAGAAAATTATGAGAAGTGAAATAAGCCAGGAACAGAGGGAAAAATACCATGTCCTGACTCATAAGTGGGAGCTGAGAGAGAGAAGAAGGGAAAGTAATGCACAGTGGTGTGTTGAACTTGCAGAGGGAAAGAACATACCTAGGGTTGCTAGGAAGGTGGGGGGGGGAGAAGGGAGGTCAGAGAGAAGTTGAGTGGGGGACACAGAGAATAATTGCAAGTCGTGGTAATGGGCATGTTGGTAGTATTGATCTGATCATCACATCATGGGCACAGTAGGTGGTAGTCAGCTTTGTACCCCATAAATATATATAATCAAAAATAAACAATTAAATAAATAATGTTTGTGATTAAAACGATTTTTTGTCTAAGGTCACAAAAATTTTCTCCTAAGATTTATTCTAGAAGTTCATATAGTCTTTATAGTGGGTCTTGGTTTTATATTCAATCTGACAATATCTGCTTTATATAGTCCTTTTTAAAAATCTTCTCTGTATAGCCCTTTTAAACTACTTAAGTATTGTTCTAATGATTTAATTTACTCACTTTTGCCTTTCTAGTGTTTGTTTTAAGACAACTTTCTGTGATGATAAAAATATCCCATGTCTATGCTATCCAATGCAGCAGCCACAAGAATATGCAGCTGTTAGGTGTTGGGATGTGGCTAGTGTGATGGGGATGATAAATTTTTACTTTTATTGAGTCTTAATTACTTTAAAATTAAATATTCACATGGAGCTATAGACTGCTTTATTAACCATCATAGCTCTAGGTATAAAATATACATCTATATAAAATAAATGTCACCATTCAAATATTATAATAATTTCATGTATGGTGAATAATCTTATAATCCATTTTTTTACTGTTATTGCTATATGTTTTACTTCTACTATTCCAAATTATACTCCATTATTAGTATTATTGCTTAATACAATTATCTTTCAAAAAGATTACAAATTAATAAGATAAATTTTATACTTATCCCTATATTTGGCATTTTTTTCTCCTCATCATATTTTTTGTGTTGATTCAAATTTTTCTGTGATAACATTTTTCTTATGGCCGAAGCTGTATTATATATAATATTTACGAGAGGGTGCTAGTGATACACTTTCATAGCTTTAAACAGTCTTTAGAAGACATTGTTTTACCTTCACTTTTTAAGATATTTCTCCTGGATAACAAACTCTACGTTGATAGTTTTTTCCCCCTTGTTTCATGTGGTATATTATCTTCTGGCTTGCATAATTTCAGATCATATATCATCTTTTATTTTTAGCTTTGTTTCACTGCATTTAATGTCTTTTTTATTCCACTGTTTTTATTGTAAAATATTTACTTGTCAAATAAAGAGGATATATATCCAAAGTGTACAGTGTGATTATCTGCTATGTGTATACATTATGTAGTGATTATCACAACCAAATTAATTGACATATCTGTCTGTCTTAGTTTGATTGTGCTGCTAAAATAAAATACCTGAGACTGGACAATTTATAGACAACAGAAAATTCTTATATTTCTGAGGCTGGGAAATCCAAGAATAAGGTGACATAGGTTTAATGTCTGGTGAGGGTCCCATTTCTGCTTCCAAGATGGTGCCTTGTTGATGTGTCCTCATATGGCAAATGGCAGAAGGCTAAAAAAGGTGAAAAACTACCTTGTACCTCTTTGACAAGGTCTGTAATGCCATTTATGGGGGATCCACTTCATCACTAAGTCATCTTCTGAAGTGTTCAGCCTCCCCCACCTGACAGAAGGCAGGAGCATGCCATGAACAATGCTTCAGCATGGGTGGTAAACCACAGCCACCACCACAGCCACTGCCACTACCAGGGAAGCTCACAACCACAGTGGCAGCCATGGCCACCATGCAGGAGGCCTGCCACCCACTGGACTGCAGTGACACAAGGAGAGTCACCAACAGAACACAGAAAAAAGATGAGGAAGTCTATCTCCTCAAAGCCCACTCCAGAGTAATAGAAGCAGCAACTACTCTAGGAGAAGACCAGACATCAACATAGAGGTACTAGAAATATTAAACAACAACAACAACAACAACAAAACCAAGAAGACATTACACCACCTAAGGAATATAGTAATTCCCAAGTACTAGATCCCATAGAGCAAGGAACCCTTAAAATGACTGAAAAAGAATTCTGAGCAAAAATCCTAAGGAAACTCAATGAGATGCAGGAAGATTCAATTAGACAATACAACAAAAAATGTCCAGGATATGATGGAGGAAATTTACAAAGAGATTAGTATTAATACATTAAAAAAGAATAAAGCAGAACTCCTAGAACTGAATGAGTCATTCAGTGAAATAAAATATAAAACCAAGTACTGAAGCAGCAGGTTAGAGCAATCAGAAGAAAGAATTTCTGATTTTGAAGATGGTCTTTATGAAATAGTCCAGGTGGACAAAAAGAAGAAAAGGAAGGAAGGAAGGAAGGAAGGAAGGAAGGAAGGAAGGAAGGAAGGAAGGGAAAAGAGATTTTGAAAAATGAAGAAAATCTAAGATAGCTAGAAGACAAACTTAAGTGCAAGGTTCCACGAGAAGATGAGAAAGGAAAAGTCATTGAAAACCTATTGAATAAAATGATAATGGAAAATTCCCAGGTATTGGCAGAGGCACAGACCTTCAGTTCCAGGAGGCTCAAAGATCCCCAAACACATTCAATCCAAAAAGATCCTCTCTCAGACATATTATAGTCAAACTGGCAAAGCTCAGAGACAAAGAGAGAATTCTAAAAGCAGCAAGAGAAAATGTCAAGCCACCTACAAGTGAGCTCCCATAAGAAAAACAGCAGACAGCAGACTTCTCAACAGAAACTCTACAAGTCAGAAGAAAATAGGGTGATATATTCAAATTACTAAAAAAAAAAAAAAGAAGAAGAAAAAAATGCCAGTCAAGAAAATTATACCCAGCAAGGCTAAGGCAATCTTTCAGAAATGAGGAAGATTAATGCATTTCCCAAACAAACAAAAACTATAAGAGTTCACCACCACATGACCAGCCCCGCAGAAATCCTCAAGGGAGTTCAGCATCTGGAATCCAAGAAAAAATAACCACTACCACAAACACACAAGAAAGAACAAAAGCCACTAGTAGCACAAAAATGCAAATAAGAAGGAGAAAGTAACTAAGTCTTACCACCTAAAAATCCAACAAATATCAAAGACAAACAATATAAGGGGAAGAAAGGAACAAAACATATTTGCAACAGCCAAAAGATAATCAATACAATGTCAGGAGCAATACAATACCTATCAATAACCACAATAAATGGATTAAGCTCCCCACTGAAAAGACACAGACTGACTGACTAGATTAAAAAGCAAGACCCAATTATACGCTGTCTTCAATAGACTCACCTCACCTGTAAGGACACACACAGACTAATAATGAAGGGATGGAAAAAGATACACCATGCAAATGGAAAAAAAATATATAGCAGGACTAGCTATTCTTATTTCAGATAAAATGGACTTTAAACAAACAAAAAACAATAAAAAGAGACAAAGAAGGCATGACATAATGATATAGGGATCTAACCAGCAAGAATACACAACAGTTATAAGTATATTTGCTCCCAGATATGTAAGACAAATACTATTAGATTTTGAGAAAGAGGTAGACCCCAATGCAGTAAGAGTTGGGGGCCTGAACACCCCTCTCTTAGCCCTGGACAGATCATCTAGGCAACAGATCAATGGAGAAACAGGATATAAACTGCACTTCAGACCAACTGGACCTAGCAGATTTCTACAGAACATTTCATCCAACAACTACAGAGTATATATTCTTTTCATCAGCACCTAGAGCATTCTTCAGGATAGACCACATGTTAGGTCACAAATAAAGTCTCAACAAATTTTAAAAAGTTAAAATCATTTCAAATATCTTTTCACACCATAATGGATTAAAACTAGAAATCAATAACAAGTGAAACTTAGGAAACCATTAAAATACATGTAAATTAAACAATATGCTCTTGAACAGCCTATGGGTCCAAGAAGTAGTTAAACAGGAAATTAAAAATTTCCTTGAAACTAATGAAAATGAAGACATATCATACCAAAACCTGCAGGATACTGCAAAAGCAGTATGAAGAGGGAAGTTTTTAGCAACAAATGCTTACATCAAAAGAATAGAAAGATTTGAAATAAAAAACCTAATGCTATACCACAAATTAGAAAACAACAATCCAATTCCAAAATTGGTAGAAAGAAATAATTAAGATCAGAGCAGAACTAAATAAAATAGAGACCCCCAAAATGATACAAAAGATCAATAAAACAAAAAGGTGGGTTTTGAGAACATAAGAAATAAACAAACCATCATCTATCCTAATTATAAAATGAAGATAGAAGACCCAAATAACGAAAATCAGAAATAAAAAAGAAGACATTACAACCAATACCACAGACATACAAAGACTCATTAGCTGCTACTATAAACAAATATACACACAAAAATTTGAAAACCTGGAGGAATGCATAAATTTCTGGACACATACAAATTACCAAGACTGAACCAAGAATATGGAGATAACCTGAACAGATCAATAACAAGCAACAAGATTGAAGTAGTAATCAGCAGTCTCCCAACAAAGAAAAGCCCAGACATTTAAAGAGGAATTAATACCAAATCTCGTCAACTTATTCCAAAAAATTTGAAACAAAGGCCATTCTCCCAAACTTACTCTATGCGTCCAACATTGCCCTGATACAAAAACCACATGAAGAAACAACAACAACAACAACAAAAGAAAACAATAGGGCGATATATCCAATGAACAAAGACACAAAAATCTACAAAAAAGTATTAATAATCAATACAATAACACTCTTATTCTGTGTGTGTCTTTACAGGTGAGGTGAGTATCCTGAAAAGAGCATATAGTTGGGTCTGTCTTTTAATCCAATCAGTTAGTCTGTGTCTTTTGAGTAGGAGATATACTTTATTTATTTTATTGATTAGGCCTATTCATGGGATACAAAGCTGATCATCACCACCCATAATGATGTAATGGCCATCACCCAAGATGTAATGGCCAGATCAATATTATCAGCATGCTCATTACCACAAATTGCTGTTATTCCCAGTTTCTCCCACACAATTAATCCCTGACTTCTCAACCCCTCCTCCTCTCTCACTCCACCCCACATCCTTAGGTATCATCTCTCCCTCTGCAAGTCCAGCGCACCACTGTGGCCTTTCTTTCTTTCCTTCCTTCTCTCTTAGCTCCCTTATGAGTACTTATGAGTGAGTACATGCAGTATTTTTCTCTCTGTTCCTGGCTTATTTCACTCAACATAATTTCCTCCAAACTCACCCATGTTGCTACAAATGGCAGAATTTCTTTCTTTTTTATGGCAGAGTTGTATTCCATGGTCTATATATACTACATTTTCCTTATCCAATAATCAGTCAATGAACGTTCAGGTTGGTTCCATATCTTGGCTATTGTAAACAGAGATGCCCTGAACATGGGAGTGCAAGTATCTCTTCGACATGATGATTTCCATTCCTTTGGGTACATACCTAGAATTGGGATTGCTGGACCGTATGGAAGATCTATCTGTAGTTGTTTGAGAAACCTCCATACTGTTTTCCATAGTGACTGTACTAATTTACAGTCCTACCAACAGTGCAGGAGCATTCTCTTCTCTTCTCATTCACAACAGCATTTCTTATTTTCCATCCTTTTGATTAAAGCCAGTTTAACTGGGGTGAGGTGATATCTCAATGTGGTTTTAATTTGCATCTTCCTGATGATTAGTGATGTTGAATATTTTTTAATGTGCCTGTTGGCCATTTGTATGTCTTTCTTATGAAAATGTCTATTCATCTCTTTTTTAAATTGGATTATTATATTTTATTTACTTATTTTTATTTATTTATTTATTTTACTGTGTAGTTGCTTGACTTCCTTGTATATTTTGTTTATCAATCAATTGTTGGATGTATAGTTTGCAAATATTTCATCCCAATCTGTAGGTTGTCATTTCACTATGTTGATTTATTCTTCTGCTTTGCAGAAGCTTTTTAGTTTTATATAATCTCACTTATTATTATTTTTATTGGCATTTGTGTTTTGGGGCTCTTGTTCATAGTCTGTGCCCAGTCCTAGTTCCTGAAGTGTTTATGTGCATTTTCCCTTAGTAGTATTACAGTACCAGGTCTTATACTTAATTCTTTAATCCATTTTGAGTTGATTTTGGTATATGGTAAGAGGTGCAGTTTTATTTTCATTCTTCCGTATATGTGTATCAGTCCATTTTTGTGTTGCTATAACAGAAATACCTGAAACTGGGTAATTTATAAAGAACAGAGGTTTATTTGGCTTATGAATCTGGGACAGCTGCATCTGATGTGTGCCTAAGGCAGCCTCTACTCATGGTGGAAAGTGGCAGGCAGCCGGGAGGTACAAGCAGATCACGTGGTAAGAGGAAGCAAGAGAGGGTGGGGGGAGGTGCCAGGGTCTTTTAATCAATCAGATCTCACAGGAACTGATAAAGTGAAAACTCACTCACTACCCACCCCCCAGAGAGAGCACTAATCCATTCATGAGGGATCCAGCTCCATGACTCAAACAGCTCCCGGTGTTGCCACATTGGGGATTAGATTTTCACATGAGTTTTGGGATAACAACACATTCAAACTCTATCAATATGGATATCCAATTTTCCCAGCACCACTTATTGAAGAGGAAGTCTTTTCCTGTGTTTGGTGCTTTTGTCAAATATCAATTGGCTGTAAGTATGTGGGTTGATTTCTGGGTACTCTGCTTTGTTACACTGGTCCAAACATCTATTTTTATGCCAGTACCATGCTGTTTTGGTTACTATAGCTTTGAGTGGTGAATTTAACCTATTTACATTAAGAGTTATTATTGAAAGGTGTTTACTTACTGCTGGCATATTATTGGTTTTTGTTTGGATGTTTTAAATATCTTTTGCTTTTTCTATCCATTTCTTGTTTGTCTTCCACGTTTGCTGGTTTTTTGAGGTGAATATATAAAGTTTCTTTCTCTTTATTGCTTGCATGTTTGTTCTACTAGTGGGTTTAGTTACTTCTTGCATATTCATGGTAATGGTTATTGTTTTCTGGATACCAGAAACAGTATTCCCTTGAGGATTTCCTGTAGGGCTGGTCATTTGATGGTGAACTATGGCAGTTTAAGCTTGTCTGAAAAATACATTACTTCTCCTTCATTTCTGAAGGATAGCCTTGCTGGGTATCATATTATTGGCTGGCATTCTTTTTTTTCTTTTTCTTTTTCCCTTCTTCTTCTTCTTCTTCTTCTTCTTCTTCTTC
Organism: Galeopterus variegatus; assembly: GCF_000696425.1. Lineage (NCBI taxonomy): Eukaryota > Metazoa > Chordata > Mammalia > Dermoptera > Cynocephalidae > Galeopterus > Galeopterus variegatus. Next base: position 86,676 of record NW_007736783.1, read on the forward strand.
TTCTTCTTCTTCTTCTTCTTCTTCTTCTTCTTCTTCTTCTTCTTCTTCTTCTTCTTCTTCTTCTTCTTCTTCTTCTTCTTCTTCTTCTTCTTCTTCTTCTTCTTTTTGTTTTAATATTTTGATTATATCATTCACTTCTCTTCTGACCTTTAGGGTTTCTGATGAAAAATCTGCTGTTAGTCAGATGGGGACTCCCTTATATGTGACTTGATGCTTTTTTCCATCAGCATTTAAGATTGTCTCTTTGCTTTTCAACTTAGCCAACTTGACTATAATGTATCTTAGAGAGGAATTTTTGCACTGAATATCTTTCAGGATCTTTGAGCCTACTGCATCTAGAGATCTGTATCTCTCCCTATACCTGAGAAGTTTTCTGTTATTATTGCATCGAATATGTTTTACATGCATTTTATTTTTCCTCCCCTTCTGGAATAGCTATGGTTTGGATGTTTGTGTACTTCAGGTTGTCTGCAAGCTACAGTAGATATTCTTTATTTTTTCAAATTATTATTTTTTTCTTTTTTTCCCTCCATCTTGGTTATATCAAAAAGATCATCTTTCAGGTAAAATTATTTTCTGCTGCTTGTTTTAGACTACTGTTAAAGCTCTCGGTTTTTTTTTTAATTTATTTAACAAATCCTTCAGCTCCATGAGCTCTGCTACATTCTCTTTTATGAAATTAATTCTTTGTTCTTTTCCTCCTTCAGGTCCTGGATACTTTTTTCTCATTTCATTGTGCTGTCTAACTGAAAGAAAAGAATACAGCAACACATCAAAAAAATTATATACCCTTCTCAAGTGGGATTCATCACAGGGATGCAAGGATGGTTCAACATATACTAGTAATTTACTGTGATATACTACATCAATAAAATCAAAGACAAAAAATGTGATTATCTCAATAGAAACAGAAAAAGGATTTGAAAAAAAATCAGCATTCCTTCATAACAAAGACACTCAACAAATTAGATATAGAAAGAAAATATCTCAACACAATAGAAACAATAGATGACAAACCCGCTTGCAATATCATCCTGAATAGGGAAAGCTGAAAGAGTTTCTATTAAGAACAAAAGCAAGTTAAGGATGCCCACTCTTCCCACTCCTATTTAACATAGTATTGGAAGTACTAGTCATAGAAATCAGGTAAGAGAAAGAAATAAAGGGCATCTGGATTGGAAAAAATGAAGTCAGATTGTCCCTGGTTGCACATGGTATGATCCTATAAGGAAAAAAAAAAAAAAAAAAAA
>NW_007736784.1:0-1792 GCF_000696425.1 Galeopterus variegatus
TTTTTTTTTTTTGTTGTTTTCCTTTTTTTTTTTTTTTTTTTTTTTTTTTTTTAAAGGAGAGCTATGCACTGTTCCTAGAAGACTATTCCCAATAGCAGTCCATGTAATTTGGGTTGGTTGACCCCAACTTCCTCCATATCCAGAGTTGGCATGTGACTCAGGCCTGGATAACCAGCCCATTCCATCTCCCAGCCTTCTATTAAATGCAGATTCATAGCAAAAAAATGGTGTAATCAAACGATTATTGAGACTTGCTGGAGTCAACAAGAAAAAGTCTCTCTAATGGATGTGTAGTTACAAGAATGTCACCAGGATCTTATGTAGTCTCCATGAGAAAGCCTTCTTAATAATGAAGCTAACAAAATAGAAAGCAAAACAGAGGTAGAGACAGCTTCCTGATGACATTTTTTGAACACCCAAATCTATCCGATCCTGAAATGAAGTAGTGTTGAACTTTTTATTTATGTAGGCAATAAATTCCCTTTTCCCTTAGTTAAGTCCAAGTTGGGTTTCTGAGAATCAGAACCAAACGGATTGTTTTGAACTCTTTTACCTGAGGTCCCATGACCCAACATCTGCAGGTTAGGTAAAGTGGCCTCAGTTAAAGGTGAAAAGGTGGTACATGGGTCAAGGTATCTCCCTGTCAGGTCATTATTCAAAGGAATGTATAATTCTGAGCCTACTACATAGAGGACACTATAAATGGTGTTAATGGGTTATCTACATATCCTACGCCATTTAAATGATAGTTGACTACAACTCTCTGATTTCTTAGATAATCTCAATCATAAAACTTCCTTATAACCAGGACAATATGATTTATCACCAAAACTGACATACTTTTGAGAGTGAAAGAGCGAGCTATTAATAATTAAGCCAGAATAGCAGGCATCAACTGAGACTTTCTTGGGAAAAGCTGATTTTATTGGGAGGTAATCCCATTGTAAATAGGAGAACATTTGTACATGGATAAATAAATTCCAATTTCTCTTCATTCTCTATTTATTTCCTATTTACCTTTTAAAGGCCAACTCGAACTTGACCTTTTGCATGGATCTTGCAATAATATTGGCATTCACTAATATTAGTAATTGACAGACAAACTGGCAGAATGATGGACTAAATAAAACAAAATATGATTTCCTGTGAAACTTTTTCCCAGATCATTCTTCTCTCATCTCATGTCCTGTAGAACTTTTTACCTTTGCCATTCATTAGACTCCATGCATATATCACCTTCTGCAACTCATTTTCTTCTGCGTGTGTATTACTGGTTTGCAAGCTATTTAAAGACAGGACTATTAAGTTAATTTCTTTGTATTCACCACAGGTTCTAACAAACTGTCTTGCCCAAGATCAGCACTAAATAAAAGCTTTCACTGACACAAGTAGGCAAGCACATAATACATATTTTAAGTTTGTGTCTAAGTTCCTAAAAGAGGAAAACATCAAAGTAATAGCTTTCATATTTGGACACTTAGTACGTGTCCATCGCAAAATTCACCTCACTATATACATTATCTCATTTAATAATATTTAATCACAACAGATCAGAAAGGCTGACATTATTATCCCCTTTAAACAGGTGATGAAACTGAGACTCAGAAAGAATACTTTGCCTAGAAACATAAAGACACTAAATAGCAAAACTGGATTTTGTGTCCTTGTATGCCTGGTTCCAAAGCCCATGCTAAGCACAAGTGTAACCATTTTACCTTTTTAAAAATATTATTTTTTAAATTTTAATTTATCAATATACAATGTGGTTGATTTTTGTGTCCCTTTACCAATT
>NW_007736784.1:2657-11225 GCF_000696425.1 Galeopterus variegatus
ACTTTGCCTAGAAACATAAAGACACTAAATAGCAAAACTGGATTTTGTGTCCTTGTATGCCCGGTTCCAAAGCCCATGCTAAGCACAAGTGTAACCATTTTACCTTTTTAAAAATATTATTTTTTTAAATTTTAATTTATCAATATACAATGTGGTTGATTTTTGTGTCCCTTTACCAATTTCTCTTTTCGCCCTCCACCCGCCCCCATCAACGTGGTATCTGTTCACTTGTCTTAACAAGTTCAAGAAACTGTTGTGATTGTTGTGTCTTCTCCCCCTCACACACACACTGTTTGTTTGTACATTTATTTGTTTATTTATCTATTTATTTATTTATTTTTAGCTCTCACAAATAAATGAGAACATGAGGTATTTCTCTTTCTGTGCCTGACTTATTTCACTTAATATAATTTTTTCTAAGTCCATCCATGTTGCTGCGAGTTGTAGTATTTATTTTTTATAGCAGAGTAGAATTCCATTGTGTAGATACACACAGTTTCCATATCCACTCATCTGATGATGGATATTTTGGCTGGTTCCAACTCTTGGCTATTGAAATAGTGTTGCAATAAACATTGGAGTACAGGTATCCCTTCTACATGATAATTTCCTTTCCTCTGGGTATATTCCCAGCCATGGAACAGCTGGGTCATATGGTAGATCTATCTGTAATTTTTTGAGGAACCTCCATACCATTTTCCATAAATGCTGCCCATTTTTCAGTCCCACTAACAGTGTAGAAGGGTTCCTTTTTCTCTGCAACCTCACCAGCATTTATCATTCTCAGTCTTCTGGATATTTGCCATCCTAACTGTAGTGAAATGGTCTCTCAGAGTAGTTTTGATTTGCATTTGCCTAATGCTGAGTGATGTTGAGCATTTTTTCATGTGTGTGTTGGCCACTTATATATCTTCCTTTAAGAAATGCCTATTCAGTTCCTTTGCCCATTTTTTAATTGTGTTACTTGTTTTTTTGCTATAAAGTTATTTGAGTTCCTTGTATATTCTGGATATTAATCGTTTGTCAATTGTATATTTTGCAAATATTTTCTCCCACTCTGTTGGTTATCTTTTCATTCTGTTGATTTTTTTCTTTTGTTGTGCAGAAGCTTTTTAGTTTGATATAATCACATTTGTTTATTTTACCTTTAGTTGCCTGTGCTTTTTGGGTCCTGTTCATGAATTCTGTACCCACTCCTACTTCCCGGAGTGTTTCCCCTATGTTTTCTTTAAGGAGTTTTATTGTTTCAAGATATACATTTAATTCCTTAATCCATTTTGAGTTAATTTTGGTATATTTTGATGCTGACTTTTTCTTTTAGAAAGATATAGCTCTTACCATCATTATTTCTGGAATCTGGTTAGAGACAAGCCTATCCCATTGCAGGCCAGGTGGTTTCCAGGCCACGGCCACTGAGGAAGCCTCATGTGCAGACAAAAATTAAGGAAGCAGGTGACACAGGAGTTAGGAAAGTCCTTGACTTCGTTCCAAGTGCTTTTTCTGGCCAGCTCATCCCTCAGTGCAGGACACTGCTGCATCTGCTGTCCCCAGAATGAAAGCCTGCAGCTGATGGAAGCAATGCCACTGAATCTGCCTCCTCTGACAACTGGGCCAATAGGGACTTACCTAGCTCATACTCCAATGAAGGCAACATTATTAGTAGTAGTAAACATTCTTCTGTCCACCAAGCATTCTTAAACCCCTTCACTGGGAGAAAGTTTTTGTCTCAGGCTGTTGACTCTTTAGTAGCCTGCACAGACTGTGGAGCATAACCATATTGGCTGGGTTACCCCATGCTTTACAAAGGTTGTTTGGAAGCTTCCAAAAGACCCCCAGTAGCCTGAACTTCTTCCCACAAATCATACTCGTCTCTAAACATTGTGTATATTTATTTGTATTTTATAAACGCTTTAATGCATACTATTTTTTTTTTACCAATAACCAATTACAGTAAATATTAGAATAATTTGTAAGCAATGAAGTTCTAAGCAAAGCCCTAATTAGTCTTCACAGAAACTTTATGAGAAACCTTAGGTCCCTATTTTTTATATTAGAAAACTGAAGAGCAGAGACTTTAGGAATAACGCACAAGCTCACTCTGACAATAAGTGGTATCATGTGAGCTCAGTTCTTGTTAACCTGGTTGCTTCTCTATAGCAAATCTGCTAAATAACAATGCTTTCCATTTGTTTAGGGCTTTAAATTTTTTTTTTTTTTTTTCATCTGTAAGAGTTATTTGAGTTCATTCTCCTTGCAGCCCTCATGAGTGGGGAAGGCAGGTAATGTTTTCTTCTTTTGTAAATGAAGAAATTGAGTCTCAAAGCATTTGAGATATTTGTCTGAGGGAACTTAGAAAATGACTGGCTGAGTCAGAACTCAAAGTTGCTCTTAGGAAAGTTCCATCATTTATCTTCCCAGTGCATCACTATGTGGCCTTTCATTCCAGAAAGTTCCATCGTATAGCTCTATCTTTCCTGTCAATGGCAAGAAGACATGGTTACGAAGGTTTTGAAAGGATCACATGGTTAACTAAGAAAAGAGAAAAAAGGGCATTTAGGGGGCACAGGGATAGCCCAGGGGGAAGAGAGCTGCATCGTGGAGCCCTGGGTACCCCAAATGCCATGTCTCAAGGAGCAGCCTGTGGGCAGCTGGCCCCTGGCTGCAAAGCCTCTGTGGCATAGCCACAGAAGACTTATAGCAAAACCTGATAGCCAGACTTTTACATGTAGCAGAGGTGGACTAGGTTCAAGGTCTTCCTGTGCTCATTAAAGTTGAGTGACCTTGGGCTGTTTACCTATCTTATCTCAGCACCACTTTCTTCATCTGGGAAATGGGGAAACAGCAATATCTACTTCATGGAGAATATGAGGGATGGGGAATAAATATACAAGATAGTAATTTACACAGAATTTGACACTAATGAGAGAGGAGACAAAGCAAGTGCTCATTTGCAAATGGAGGTGGTGATGTGCATGGTGGGGCTAATATGATACAAGATAGTAATTTACACAGAATTTGACACTAATGAGAGAGGAGACAAAGCAAGTGCTCGTTTGCAAATGGAGGTGGTGATGTGCATGGTGGGGCTAATATAGAAAAGAAGAGCACCAAGGCTGAAGTCTACCTCTCTCTACTGCCTTGTTCCTACAACTGATGGTGAGTGGAAAATATTGAATTTATTCAACATTCTTCAATCATACATTAGTACTGTTCATGGCAATTTACAAGGCACTTTTATAGAAATTAGTTCATTGAATCTTCACAACCATTCAAGTGACAGACATGTTAGAGGGGGAATGCAGCAGACTTTGTGTCCTGCCAATATCGCATGCTGAGTGTATGCCCCACTAAATAGGGAGAGGGACACACCCATGGTTATTTGGAGATGAATGACATGGGAGCCAAGCCACAGAATCTGAATTGAGTTAAATGCCAGAAGTTACCTACCCATGTTTCAGCCAACTGAAGACTTCCCTGAGATAATTTTGGTGTTGGGGGATCTCTCTCTCTGCAACCTTAGGCAGACCTTTTCTTTTCTGGAAAATTCTTCATTGACTGTTCTCAAACTTGCCTACAGGCCCAAATTCCAACATTAACCTATAAGGCTAGACTTATTCTCTTCTCCATTCATCCAAACAAAAGGAATCTGCTCCAGCCAAGAGGATCTACTCACTGCCAGTTGATAGGCCTACCTTTCTGAATGCTATAACCTGCTGAGTTTATTTCTGTTTGTAATGTTCTTTCCTTCCTTTGAATTCAAGCAAGATGCATTCACCCTGTAAGGTATACCTTAGGTTTTTTTCCCCAGTGTGGTCCCTCCATAGCTCACATAGTCTCTTTCCCCCTTGAATATAAAGCACATATTGTTTACACAATTTGTTCATAATTAGTCATAAACAGAGAGAACTGTGACATCAATAACTTATGAGGATATTTATGCCTTACTGTCTTACCCATGTTGCCTGTTCTTTAAAGGAGGAAGGGCCATTATTATTTTTTGTTACCTACGTTGTATAGACTGTCCTAGGACATATTAGAATTTGATAAATATTGATTAAAAATGCATTTAAATTAAAAAGAAAAACTATGTTTGTTGGCATTGTGATTGATTTAGCACAGAATTAGTGCCCCAGATAACTAACAATGATAGTGCCCATTTGTTGAGCTTTCATTATTCGACAGACACTCTTCTACATGTTCTGCAGAGATTATCTGATCTTATAATTGCAATAATTAAAGTTATGACAAAGCGGATGAAGAGAGGTTAAGTTGTCCAAAGACAGAGCTCTGGAGAGATGGCAGAACAGAGCCTCGATCTCAGGTGGTGTGATTTCACTACATTTTGAACTACTACTTTACATGAGAGGTCTTCAAAAAGTTCATGTAAAATGCACATTATGAAAAAACTATATGTGGATTTCAAAAATTTTTGTCCCCAAATAAACTCATACTAACTTGTTATAACATGCTTGAGCAGAATCTATTTTGAAGCACTAAGAAGGATAAGATGTCAGTTTGAATAGCATCCCTATCAGAGCAACATGAATTCTGCTAAAATTGAAGCAAGAGCAAGCATCACTTTTATGGTAAAGCTTGGGTGGAAGAATGGTAACATCATTGATGCTTTACAAAAAGTTTATGGGGATAATGCCCCAAGTAAATCAGCACTTTATAAATGAATAACTCATTTTAAGAAGTGATGAGATAATGTTGTAGATGAGGCCCACAGCAGAAGACAATCCACATCAATTTGCCAGGAAAAAATTAATCTTGTTTGTCTCTCAAAAGGAGAGAACAGAACAGAGGTTACCAGAGGTGGGAAGGGGGAGAGGGATGGTGAATAAAGGAAGAATTGGTAAAGGGCCATGAAAAATGATTACATTGTATATAATGTTAAATATACTAATTGCCTTGATTTGAGCATCACATATTGCACACAGGTATTGATATTCAACTCTGTACCCCACAGATATGTATAATCAGCTATGTTTCAATAAAAAAGAAATAAAGAAATTAATCTTGTTTGCCCTAATTTAAAAGGACTGATGATTAATAGCAAAACCATAGCCAATACCATACACATGTCAATTTGCTCAGTTTACATAATAATGAAAAATTTTTTAAAAATTTAGTTGAAATTTAAAAATTAAAATTTTAACTGAAAAATTAAAGTTGAGCAAACTTTCTGCCCGATGGATGCCAAAACCGTTGTGCCCAGATCAGCTGCAGACAATAGCAGAGCTTTTGATGGAAATTTTAAAAAGTGGGATCAATGGCCTGAGGCATTCCTTGGAAGAATTATAATAGGAGATGAAACATGGCTTTACCAGTGTGATCCTAAAGACAAAGCACAAACACAGCAATGATTACCAAGACTTTAAATCGGTCCAGTCAAAGCAAAAGAAGACTGGTCAAGAGCAAAAGTCATGGCCATAGTTTGGTGGGATAGTTAAGGCATTTTGCTTGTTGACTTTCTTGAGGACCAAAGAACAATAACATCTGCTTATTATGAGACTGTTTTGAGAAAGTTGGCCAAAGCTTTAGCAGAAAACTACCCAGGAAAGCTCCACCAGAGAGTCCTTCTCTACCATAACAATGCTCCTGCTCATTTCTCTCATCAAACAAGGGCAGTTTTGTAAGAGTTTTGCTCAGAAATTATTACACGTCCACCTCACAGTCCTGATTTGGCTCCTTCTGACTTCTTTTTGTTTATTAATCATAAAAAATCTTTAAAGGATAACCATTTTTCTTCAATGAATAACATAAAAAAAGACCTGACTTCTTTTTGTTTATTAATCATAAAAAATCTTTAAAGGATAACCGTTTTTCTTCAACGAATAACATAAAAAAGATTGCAATGACATGGTGAAATTCCCAGGACCCTCAATTCTCTATGAATGGACTGAATGGCTGGTATCATCGCTTACAAAAGTGTCTTGAACTTGATGGAGCTTAGGGTGAGAAATAAAGTGTTTTTTTTTTTTTAATCTGTTGTCGGTTCTCCCACTACCGGAGACCGACAAAGCCGGGCTGGAAGAGACCCCGGACCAGCCGGCGGTAACCTCTTGTGGGGCTGAGCGGGATGATGAGTGTCGCAGGCCCGATCCCCTCTGCGCTTCGGCCCCAGGGATAGAGAAAAAACACCGAGCCAGGAGAGGTCAAAGCCGGAACTCTGTTTATTGCAAGGGTGTTGGAACTTATATAGAGGGAGAAAGCGGAAGTAGATAGAGAGAGCGGGAAGGGACGGCTGCCCAATCAGGGGAGGCCACGAGTTGGGGGGGTGGGTGATGGCAGAGCGGGAAAAAGTTGCTTAGTCACTGGGCCCCGGAAGAGAGAGCAATTGACTATGTGCATATCAGCGCTACTGAAATGGCAGCAGTGAACTTGTATTTGCAAAACGGCCACCGCTTGGTTTATATTAGAAAATAGGAACTACACACAGGCAGACGCCTTATGATGTGCTTGCACCGGAATGTGGCCTAACAATCTGTTAATTCCATTTTTTCATGAACTTTTTGAAGTCCTTTTGCATTGCTCTTCGGTACTTGCAGTTCATGAAGTAGTCGTTAGTTAACTCTGTTGTTGGTCATAGTGTTGACTGACAAGGTACCGTGGGGAAAAACTCTTCTCACCTCAGATTCCTGGAACAAAAGATTATCGAAATGGAGGGTTTCTAACCCAGTCTAGATTTTGTCAAATCTACAGTGAAAGAAAAAGTGATATCAAATCCATCTACTTTTATACCTGCTCCTACTAGTTTAGCCCCAAATCCCCTTTTCATAATTATAAATATGTTCTTCTAGTAAAACATGCAAACACTCAAATAATCTGAATGGAATTTCTAGCCATAACAGACCAGCAGTCAAATTTCTCCAGAGCATTTTTAAAACACATATTTTTACCTGTAATAAAAATGCCACTGTCCTATTATCCCCTTAAGCAGCTGTGGGAAGAAAGAGAGGGAGAGATGTTGTGGGATTCAGCTTTTAAAATGCATGGGCATTTTTTCCTCCTCCAAACAAAGGTTGAGACTCTGAGGAGTTTGGGGGTCCTAAGCCCGAGTTCGTTTTTTTTTGTTGTTGTTGTTTTTAATTCACTTTCAAGTTTCTATGTAGTTTTGGCTTATTTAATGTCAGAGTATTATTTAGAAAAATAAATAAATAAATAAGTAAAAGGAAAAAGAGGAAAACACTTTCTTGGCATGTTTTATTCTGAAGGGTAAAAGGCCATTCCTCCTCTTAATTAATTAGCTCTGCTGGACTGCAGAGGAGCAGCTTTGTGATCCAGCTTCATCAGTGGATGCAGCCCTGGCAAGGAGGAGTCCACAGACTTACCAAAAGTGCCACAGCAAGAACAAGCTGGAAAAAGCTGTTCCATGTCCTTTGTGTCAATCCCGTGTGCCCATTTATATCCTTGAAATGGAGAACTTTCTGACAGCAAAGAATAGCAAGGTAAGAGAAAAGAAAGGACCAAAGAGAACCAGACTTCTCTGTGGTCACTGTAGAATGTGTCCATGCCTGACCTGCACTGTCCTCTTGGCTCTGAAATAACCAGCCCCACTTCTTCTCTTGGGTCCCGTTTCTCACTGAAGATAGTTTCAGCCTGCCCTCCCTTCACCATCTCCTTTTCCTGGAAAATGTTTACTAACCTTTCACATCCCAGCTCAGTTACTGTTTTATTTCTGTGTTCTTTCAGTGTATTTCTCACCACGTCCTCTGGATCAGTTACTATCCTAGATACTGTGTATAGAACAGGGAACAGACCTGTGTGTCACCTCATGGAGCTTCCATTACATTCTAGGAGAAAAATCAATATTCAAGTAAGGAAACACACATATACTATCTCAAGGTTTTCAAAATGCTTTGAGGAAAAAAGAAGTAAGGTGGGGCAACAGATAACAGGAGGGTAAGAGGGGGTTGTTTTACTTAAGTTGCTCGGAAAAGATTTCTTTGATATGGTGACTTCAGATCAGAGATCTGAAGAAAGTGAGGGCATGAGCCCGGCTAACATTTGGGAAAAAAGTATTTTGGGCAGAGGGGAAAACAATCACAAAGACATGGGAGCAAGAGCATATTTGGTGAACTTGAGAATGCAAAGAGAACTGTGTGGCTGGAGGGGAAGGCATGCCAAGAAAGGGTATCTGGTTAATTAGAGCAATGGTCAGGGCCAGATCATAAAGAGGCCTGTAGATCATGGTTAGGATTTTGGATTTTATTCTCANGTCAGGGCCAGATCATAAAGAGGCCTGTAGATCATGGTTAGGATTTTGGATTTTATTCTCACTGAGGTGGGAAGGCATTGACAGCTTATGAAGAGAGAAGGGAGATGTGACATAATGTGACCTGTGATTTATTGGGGTACTGTGGACTGTTTATGGGATGGGTAAGTGGAAGGATATTAGTGCAATAATCCAGGTATGAGAGGATATTTTAGTTCAGAGTAGTTAAAGTGGAGTTATTACAAAGTGATCACATTTTTTTTTTCCTTTTTTGTCTTTTTTCATGTCTGGCAACTGATCGCAACCCTCAGTGTCGTGCCCGTACCGGACCGGGACCGGCAACGGGATCG
>NW_007736784.1:11984-17679 GCF_000696425.1 Galeopterus variegatus
ATCACATTTTGAAGTTAGTCTCTGCAGTAATCATGATTTACATGTGGTAGGAGCAAAAGGGGAGAATTAAGAGTGACTTTAAAGTTTTTGGCCTGAGAGAATTAAGAATGGAAAACTGAAATTGCCATTTACTGAGAAAGGAAGAATATTAGCAGAAATGATTTGGGATGAAAAATCAAAATTTCAGTTTTGAAATTTAAGTTTAAGATGCCTATCAGCTATGTGAATGGAGAACACCCTCACAATTCCTCAGAATACCACAGTCCCACTATTAAATATTTTTATGTAACATGGTCTTGTCTAAAAGTTTCAAATCTGGCTGCTCACAAGATGCAGTAGTAGACATTTTTATATCTCTGTGTCAACACTTGTGACATAATTTGTTTCAGCAGCCCTAAGCCCACTCGCAAGTTCAGTGCTTGCCTGGAAGGACTCAAAGGACTCAACATATAATTTTATTCATAGCCAAAATTTATTGCAGTGATGCAGTAAGAATGCACAGCATAGGGGAAAAGACACATCAAGCAGAGTGTAGTGTCTGAATCCATGTGCAGCCTGTCTATGTTCTCCCTGAAAGGGCCACACAGGCACACTCTCCTTCCAGACATGAAATGCAGTAACCTGTATGCAGTTGTTATGCCCAAGAAAGTCCATTTGAAACCGAGTCCAGGCTTTTTATTAGGGACTGGTAACATAGGCACAATAACCGGCTATAACTATCAAAACTTCAGACTCCGAGAAGGAAATCAAGTGAATCCAGTGATCAGATTTCTAGGCAGGAGAATATTCTCATCACTTAAAGAACTTTACAAAATCAAGTACCTGGACACTAGTCATGCAAGCAGATCCTTCTGAAGATCAGACTTGCTATATTAACTCTTCCCTGCCCAATTACATATTCTGAGAAAGGGACACTAGCACAGATTCAGATATCACAGGTGTAGAGTGGGATCTGGCAATCTGTTTTTGTTTTGTTTTGTTTTGTTTAGGATTTACAGTTAAATCTGATAATCTCCCAGGTTTGGGAACCATTCATTGAAGCCAAATGGAGTTCATCACAACCCAGCTCACCTGAAGAAATCTTTCAATAAATAAACATCAAAGCACAAGAGAGGAGGTTGAAGACCCCTTCTGTGGATAACTAACTAAGGTCCTACACAAATCATCTAATCACTCTGTTTCTTCCTCTGAGAAAGGATGGGGAGCAGATTAGAGGATCTCCAATGTCTCTTTCAACTCTAATATTCTTTGATCTAAGTATGAGAAAGCAATATGAAATGAGAAGGTCCAGGCATCTTGACCAATGATCTTTCCAACTCCCTCCTTCCACTCTTAAAAATCCAGAGAGCATAGCCCATACTCTCTCCTTCACCTCTGCATGTGAGCTGTGCCTTGGCTGAGGCATGCTGCAAGATCTAGAGAAGCAAAGAGTGCCTTTAACAGATATCCTCTCTACATTAATGTCATAAGTGACGAGGCAATTTTATAGTGGAAGGAGAAAATGTACATGTTTTGTGGGAAAGAAAGAGAGTTTAAAACTTGAAGAGCCACAAGGGCCTTTTGGAGAATTTTAAAGACAAGTTTACCCTAAGACAACTCACTGATAAATCTTAGTTACTGCAGGGAGATTTTTACCCTATTTTCTGACTGTAATCTTTTACGGTCTTTATGAGAAAACTGTGGCTGCATGTCACAGAATAGAGGTAATCAAGATAAAATAAGAATCCAGGGTTTGTAATTCTATCATAGAATTAAGAGATCTTGATGCCAAGCCTTGTCCTTTATAGTTAGGGAATACATAGGGTTTGACTGGGTCTAGGTACCTCAGCCACTAAAGAGTAGGTCAGGACTAGTAAAAAGGATAACTCTTGACATGCATTTAATCCTTGGGATATAGTTTGGGTATGTTTGTCCCTCCAAAGCTTATGTTGCAAACATAATCCCCACTGTGACAGTGTCAAGAGAATGGGAAATCGTATTATGGAAATTGGAAGGTGAGGACTTGAAGAGGTGATCAGATTGTGAGGACCATGCCCTAGTGAATGGATTAATGCATTAATGGTTGAATGATGATCCTGGGCATGGTTCTGATGGCTTTCAAAGGAGAGCATATGAGAAGTTCTCTTTCTCTTACTCCTGCCACATTTGCCACGTGACACCCTGCATTGCTGTGAAGGGTGACCACCCATCAAGAACAAAGCCCTCACCAGATATATTCCTCAGACTTTGGACTTCCCAGCTCCTGAAACTGTAAGAAATGCAATTTATTTATTTATAAATTACCCAGTTTCAGCCATTACGTTATAAGCAACACAAACATGGACTAATACACCCTACTAATGGTGCAGGTTGCCAATAATAACATAATATAATGGTAATTTCTTTGAAAAATTCTCAGTTTTTTAAATGCCTCTCCTTAATTTATTCTTCCCCTTTTGCTCTCTCAAATTTGTCTTGTCTCCTAGGTCTTTCTTATAAATATACAAGTATATGTTAATGTCCCTGATCTTAAAATATTCTCTACTGGGTTAACTTTTATCACCAATCCATTTTTTTGTCATTCTTCACAGATGAAGTTTGTGAATTTAAACATGATACTACCTCAAATTTCTCTACCTATTTGCTAATCGGCCTACTCCAAAATGGGATTTTTTTCCCAACTATTTCCATGAAAACTGCTCTCATTAAATATATCAATTACTTCCATGTTGCCAGATCCAGGTAAAAACTTACATTTCCATCTTCATTTTTGACAACATTAGTCAAAGTTGAGCATTATTACTTCTAGCTTCTGTGATATATACTCAACGAATGTTTTTTACAAACCATGGACCATTCCTCCTCAGTTATGTGTGTATGTGCACGTGCGTGTGTGCACATATGTATAGAGAAGGATAGTATGCGTAAGTATAAATACTTAATTTTTCAGCTCAATGAAGTTTTACATATGCACACACTTGAGTAACTACCACCGAGATAAATGTTATAAAGGTATAGAATGTTTTCAGAAGGCTCCCTCATACCACTCCCATGTCAATACACTCAGACCCAAAGAAATAAATACTATTCAGACTTCTGGAAGTATGTATCACAGGGCTCCTTATAGCAGCAAGAGGTGGGAAGGTCCACTGACAAGCAATTTGCATGCCTCCTTTTGAAACTGAGAAATGCTTTTCTAATATCTCATTGACCAAATCAAGTAACACAAGCAAGCCTAGATTTAAAACAAGCAATCTAAGAGACTCTTTTTGGGAGTAGCTTCAAAGCCACATTACAAAGGGATTTTCCCATATTTGCTAAAGAGAGAGTGAGAGGGAGAGACAGAAATATTTTCTTGTATATTCTCACTTCGATTACCACCACTCCAACTGTGAGTCACATTACAACATGGCAGGGACAAAGCCAGTTTTGTTTACCAATTGCTCCCCAGTGCCTAGTCCACTGACTGAGACAGACATTAATAAATATTTTATTGAAGAAATGAATGACTAAATGATTGATATGTAGTTAAGCCAAGGTTTCATAACTTCTATTTGGTGCTTAGAGAATGGCTTTAAAACAGGGTTATTGTAAATGTGCAGAAGAAAGAATCCAAGTTAGGGGTGCAGAATTAAAAACACAGATCATTATTACAGACAGATTGAGCTGAGATGGCAATCTGCTCCCAAATCTCTATGGTTCCAAGCCAAGAAAGGATCTGCATCCCTTCATTCTCCCAAATCCCCTGTTACAGCTTTGTTTGTTTTCTCCTTGAAAAACTGTTTTGTTTTTAATTGCATTTACTAATAATGATACAATAGCTCATATTTGTTGAGTGACTGCAATGCAGCAGACACTGTGCTATGCACATTTATTACTTTTAATTACCAAAATATTTCTATATAGTAATGCTGTGATTATCTCCATTTCATAGGTGAGAATACTGACTACTGACATAGCAAAATGAAATAACCTTTACAGGGTATCAAAGAAATTATGTGGCAGAGAGAACTGGGACTCCAACACAAGATTACAGGATCTCAAGCACATGATCTTCAGCACTATGCCATCCTGGCTCTCAGGAATACATTTGTTTGGAATTTTAGAAATGAAAAACTTTTGGAATTTATCTACAAAAATAGAGTCTCAAGATGATTGTACACAACTTTCAACGTCCATCTTGTTCTATATCGAAAGTTTGGAACTTCTCTCCAATATGTTCAGCAAATACTTTTCTGGTTATTTTTGTAATTCCTCCAGTAATAAGGGAGCTAACAACTTTGCTAGAAAGTCCATGCCATTTCTAGGGTAGAAAATATATTTCAGAATCATGAGTGAATGAAGGAGAGAAAGAAACAGAACCAGGTAGATGGGTCCCCCTCCCTGTATTTCAGCACAGGGCCCACACCTTCCCGTTTGAGGTAATCCAATTGATGTCAGATTCTCCCCAATATCTCATATCAGATTAGCAATTCTTTTTTTCAGAGGAGGCAGAGAATGAGAAAATTGGCAAAATGAAATAAAAGCATTTACTTAGAAACACCAAATTTGGAGTGTGCATGTGTGTCTGTGCACATTTATGTGGATCTGGAGAGATCAAATAAAAATCTCCTCAGGGAATTACAAAGCATGACAAGTAACTGTCCCACACTGTATTAGTCCATTTCTGCTGCTTTTAACAAAATACCTGGAACTGGGTAATTTAGACAGAAAAGAAAATTTGTTGCTTACAGTTTCTGAGGCTTGGAAGTCCAAAGTCCATCTGGTGGTGGCACCAGTAACCCAGGGGTCTCACATTGCAAGAGGGTGGAAACAGAGAGAGCAGAGCAGAGAGAGACAGACAGACTCTCCTTTCTCTCCTTTTAAAGCCTTCAGAACCACGCCCCTGACCACCATTCACTGTGGCACGGTCCTGCAATCTAACCACCTCTTCAAGGCTCCACCTTTCAATTGCCGTATTAGGATTTCCCATCCTCAACAGTTACAGTGAGGATTAAGCTTCACTGAGGCTGGGGGGCATCCAGTCTACAACACACCTCACCCGAACAGATATTCACCCACCACCATTTGTAAACGAGTGGGGCTTCTCTTTCTTAGCAAAGATAGGGTAAAGGGTAGCAAATAAGGTGGTGTTATTTTGGTGAGTGTTGTGCCAGATATGTCTTGCAGAACAATTTTTCCTGTGGTTGGTCCGTGAAGAAAAGGTTTTACTTTTTTACCTTCTTGAGCACAGAAAACTGAGAAATGCTGTTTTGCTCCTATTTGGAAATCTGTAAAACCCATTAGCCCGTTAAAGGATACAGCAAGTACAACAGTGGAAACAAGTGAAACGCTAGTTAAATATAGCCACGCATAAGACACTCCCACATATAAAAGTTTTAGTCCTCTGTGGAACCAGGGACTGAGAAAACACAGGCCACCACCTACCATTGCTCAAGTTGTACACTGCGCTAGTCCGGAAGATGCCTTTTATCTTGTCGTTTTCATAGATTTGTGTAGTTGTTATTCCAATTTTCCGGCAGGTGGCAATACAGTTTCTTAAGGAAGGGATGCTTTTTTTTTTTTTTTTTCCTCCCTAATTCACCCAAATTCAGCCTTTATGAATGCTAGGAAAATATCACCATTCATCTCAGAAACCATGCTCTTCACTGGCACTGGGAGAAATTCTGCAAACCAAGACATAGTTCTTTTAAGGTAATATCGCGAAAGAGGCCTG